>NC_056432.1:19488644-19531144 GCF_018296145.1 Oncorhynchus tshawytscha
GGAGATTGAAGATTTTTAAAGATAAGACCAATGAATATTTGTAGAACAAAGTTATGCATAAACAACAGTATCTTGTGCCAAGCTAGTGGTAGGTCGGTCTATTAGCTATGGATAGGCCTAAGTGTTAGCTGCTGCTGTGTTTACCTTAAAGCTGGTGGTGATGGAGGCATACTTGTTGTCAGCTGTCTCTGGGTTCCCAATGAGGTAATCCCAGCTGGTGAACATCTTAAAGGTGAATGTAAACTGTCCATCGTCCCCACCATCTCCTCCCTCATCCGAGTTACGTGCCATCCTGGGGGGGGTTGCTGGCATCAATATTTCAGATACTGTTTGTGTGTATGTGGATTAGTATATATTTACTGTGTGCATATGTGTATGTTCACGTGTGTGTGTTTAACCCACGTTCTAATGACCACCATCAGGCTGTAGCCGAAGATGCCAACACCGACCAGTAGGTAGGACAGTGGCAGTCTGAACTGGAGGAGTCCGATGGTGCGTTCGTCATTATAGTAGCCATAGAACAGAACAGAGTACTTGCAGTAGCCCTGGTGAAATTAAGAAAAATAATCATGTTCATATGCAAGTCATTCATCTGAAATTAAGCTGACAGTGCCAAGTACAATTGATGTACTGAAAATGTGTAACACTTTATAAAGGACCCACCCATAACAAGTTGCAGCCACTATTTCGATGCCATTTCCTGTCCGAAGAATGATGAAGGCTACTTACACATATTCACAAATTGAAATATACATATTCATTGAAATGATAGGCTAGAATAGCTTTGCTCATAATCATTCATGCCGCAAATGACACGTAACATGTAACTAACTATAAGTTCCTAGAATTTTCTTTTGCGGGTTCCTTTGCATTGTCTGAATAGACACGTGAGGTTCTAGCTATCATTACACCAATGAAAGCATTAATCTTCGGGGGAGGGGGCGAAGACATCAAAACTATGAAATAATACATATGGCATCATGTAGTAACCAAAAAAGTGTTAAACAAATCAAAATATATTCTAGATTTTAGAATCTTCAAAGTAGCCACGCTTGGCCTTGATGACAACTTTTCACACTCTTGGCATTCTCTCAACCAGCTTCACCTGGAATGATTTTTCAACAGTCTTAAAGGAGTTCCCACATATACTGAGCACTTGTTGGCTGCTTTTCCTTCACTCTGCGGTCCAACTCATCCCAAACCATCTCAATTGGGTTGAGGTCGGGTGACTGTGGAGGCCAGGTCATCTGACACAACACTCCATCACTCTCCTTCTTGCTCAAATAACCCTTACACATCCTGGAGGTGTGTTGGTCATTGTCCTGTTGAAAAACAAATGATAGTTCCATTAAGCACAAACCAGATGGGATGGCGTATTACTGCAGAATGCTGTTGTAGCCATGCTGGTTAAGTGTGCCTTGAATTCTAAATAAATCACTGACAGCATCACCAGAAAAGCACCCCCACACCATCACACCACCTCCTCCATGCTTCACGGTGGGAACCACACATGCGGAGATCATCCGTTCACCTACTCTGCGTCTCACAAAGACACGGCAGTTGGAACCAAAAATATCACATTTCGACTCATCAGACCAAAAGACAGATTTCCACCGGTCTAATGTCCATTGTTCATGTTTGTTGGCCCAACCAAGTCTCTTCTTCTTATTGGTGTCCTTTAGTAGTGGTTTCTTTGCAGCAATTCGACCATGAAGGCCTGATTCATTCAGTCTCCTCTGAACAGTTGATGTTGTGATGTGTCTGTTACTTGAACTCTGTGAAGCATTTATTTGGGCTGCAATCTGAGGTGCTGTTAACTCTAGTGAACGTATCCTCTGCTGCAGAAGTAACTCTGTGTCTTCCTTTCCTGCGGCCGTCCTCATGAGAGACAGTTTTGTCATAGCTCTTGATGGTTTTTGCGACTGCACTTGAAGAAACTTTAAAAGTTCTTGAAAAATTCCGGATTGAATGACCTTCATGTCTTAAAGTAATGATGGACTGTCGTTTCTCTTTGCTTATTTGAGCTGTTCTTGCCATAATATGAACTTGGTCTTTTACCAAATAGGGCTATCTTCTGTATACCACCCTAGCTTGTCACAACACAACTGATTGGCTGAAATGCATTAAGATGGAAAGAAATTCCACAAATTAACTTTTAACAAGGCACACCTGATAAGTGAAATGCATTCCAGGTGACTACCTCGTGAAGCTGGTTGAGAAAATGCCAAGAGTGTGCAAAGCTGTCATCAAGGCATATATATATATATATTTGTTTTGTTTCGTTGTTTATATAGACCACCAACGAAAAGTGACAGTGGACAAATTATTCAATGGATTATGTTAATTTTCTGAAAAAAGATTTTATATAATACCATTTATAAAATGGTTATATATACAGAACCAGTCAAATGTTTGGAAACACCTACTCATTCATTGGTTTTCATTATTTTTTACATTTTCTACATTTTAGAAAAATAGTGAAGCCATCAAAACTATGAAATAACCATATGGAATCATGTAGTAACCAAAAATGTGTTAAACACATCAAAATATATTTGATATTGTTTCGTTGTTTATATAGACCACCAAAGAAAAGTGACAATGGACAAATTATTCAATGGATTATGATAATTTTCTGAAAAAAGATTTTAAAAAGTAGACTTGCAAAAACATACATTTGCACCGCCTATTTTAATTTGCTCCTTGGCTCAGGCAGCCAAGTGGACACAAGGCTGTTTGGCTCAGCTCAGTCACGAAGAGGAAAACTTTACAGCTGTTTCTGATTAAGAAATAATGCCACGCTGGTGGGTGGTAACATTCAAGTAAAACCCAGCCCTGAAACTAAACATAGGCTGAAAATAATTTGATTGTCATATAGGATCCGAAGTTGGCAGTTCGGATTTGTCACTTCAAGCCCGAATATATAATACTTTGAATAAAACGATGGCTTATTGACTTAAATCGCTGTGCAACATCATGGGTAAGCTCTGGCCATCGTCTTTCAGCTTGAAACAGTGTATTTATACCGGTGTGGGTGTTTAATTACAATGCAGGTACAATGCAATATGATGCTGTTATTCATGAACATGCATGACCCCTAATGTCTTAAAATCTACTTTTTACCCTTTTTTTTACCAGTAATTTAAAAGTACTGTATGACATCACATTTTATGTATGTTTGTTTCAAATGTACAATCATATGAAGTAAACCTGAACCTTAAGTAAACTTAACAAGGTGCTTAAATATGACATCACTCCAAAGATCCTCACTCCAAAATCAAGGAGGACGGAGTAGTCCATGGCTTTGGCCTGCTGCGCTCTGGGAACAGTTTTCCTGGGTATAGACCCATACGGAAGACCCATCATCACCTCCGGACAGAAAGAAAGGAAAAATGAAAGGGAAGTGGGGAAAAGACTGTAAGAATGAGACAGTGAGTCCCTCCTACGATATCTCTCCATGTGCTGACCAAATAAACTGCAAATATTTTGCAAGACAATGGACTATGTGCTTAAGGTAAAAAGCTGCTCACCTCTGGGAGAACAACAAGACCAAACATGAACCCAAACAGGACCAGGTTTAGACCGTACATCCACCGCAAGAAGATAAAGTAGGAAGCCACAGATGACCCAAAGTGACCTGAGGGTTAGAGTTCAAACTCCAAAAGTTACATAATGAATAGATAGAACTACATTACATGAACAAGACAGAAACTCATAGCTTTAAATAATGATACCCACTCTCAACCTCTTTAATCTTTCTTTCCCATGGAATACAGGCTGTTTTGAAATTGTCAAAGTCACGGTTGAACTTGATCATTTTCTGAAACAAAAAAGGTTAAGAGAGAATATTTGAAAATAAAAGTTTATCACAGACGTACTGTGTAGTTCCTGATAAGAAAAAAATCATGAAGATTATGGTGCACTGATGATTTAACCCTTAGCCTACAATTTCTGTGCTCCAGCGGAAATCAAATTAACATAATCCCCATCTCTTTAAGCTAGAGATATCAGTTTTTGCATGGGCTGCGTCTCAATCCCCCACATCTGCCGATATAACCGTTCCGCATCTTCAGTGAAAGGTGGCAGAGATGGTGTTTGTCAGACCATGTGACATCCCGAAACTTCAGAACATACTTCCTTTCGATAATGTTTTTTCAATGTTTCATCCAATACATATATATTTTTTTTTAATAAAAAAAAAACAAATAAATAAATGATCGTTGGTATAACCATCTTAAAATAATTCCATATGTTAGTGTAGACCCCCCGTCCCTCCTTCCCCCATCCCCGTCCCCTGATTTAGACAGGGCTTAGACTCTAGAGGGTTACATGTGTATTTTACATGCCATATCAAATAACATCAAATAACAGATGTAGACCTTACAGTACAATTACTTACAAGCCCTTAACCAACAATGTAGTTTTAAGACAAATAAGTGTTAAGTAAATAATAGATACGTAAAAAACTAAATAGCAAATCATTAAAGAGCAGCATTAAAATAACAGTAGCGAGGCTATATACAAGGGGTACTGGTACAGAGTCAACGTGCGGGGGCACAGGTTAATCGAGGTAATTGAGGTAATATGTACATGTAAGTAAAGTTAAAGTGACTATGAATAGATAATAAACAGAGAGTAGCAGCAGCGTAAAAAGAGGGGGGCAGGGGCAATGCAAATAGTCTGGGTAGCCATTTGGTTAGCTGTTCAGCAGACTCATGGCTTGGGGATAGAAGCTCTTAAGAAGCCCTTTTGACCTAGACTTGGCTCTCCAGTACCACTTGCAGTGCGGTAGTAGAGAGAACAGTCTATGACTAGGGTGACTGGAGTCTTTGACCATGTTTAGGGCCTTCCTCTGACAACTCCTGGTATAGAGGTCCTGGATGGCAAGAAACTTGCTCCGGTGATGTACTGGGCAATACGCACTACCCTCTGTAGTGCCTTGCGGTCGGAGGCCGAGCAGTTGCCATACCAGGCGGTGATGCAACGAGTTAGGATGCTCTCGATGGTGCAGCTGTAGAACTTTTTGAGGGTCTGAGGACCCATGCCAAATCTGTTCATTCTCCTGAGGGGAAATAGGCTTTGTCGTGCCCTCTTCATGACTGTCTTGGTGTGCTTGGACCATGTTAGTTTGTTGGTGATTTGGACACCAAGGAACTTGAAGCTCTCAAACTGCTCCACAACAGCCCCTTCGATGAGAATGGGGGTGTGCTCAGTCCTCTTTTTCCTGTAGTCCACAATCATCTCCTTTGTCTTGATCACGTTGAGGGAGAGGTTGCTATCCTGGCATCACACAGCCAGGTCCCTGAACTCCTCCCTATAGGCTGTCTCATCGTTGTCGGTGATCAGGCCTACCACTGTTGTGTCGTCGGCAAACTTAATGACGCTGTTGGAGTCATGCCTACAGCAGAGGACTGAGCACGCACACCTGAGGGGTCCCCGTGTTGAGGATCAGCGTGGCAGATGTGTTGTTATTTTTTAATTTTTAATTGAACCTTTATTTAAATATGCAAGCCAGTTAAGAACAAATTCTTATTTACAATGACGGCCTACCGGGGAACAATGGGTTAACTGCCTTGTTCAGGGGCAGAATGACAGATTTCTACTTTGTCAGCTCGGGGTACCAAGCCAGCAACCTTTCAGTTACTGGCCCAACGCTCTAATCACTAGGTTACCTAGTGTCACGCCCTGGTCAAAGTATTTTGTGTTCATCTTTATGTATTTGGTCAGGCCAGGGTGTGGCATGGGGTTTTTGTAATTGTGGTGTGTTTGTCTTGGGGTTTTGGTGGTGGTATTGGGATTGTAGCTTAGTGGGTTGTCTAGCAAAGTCTATGGCTGTCTGGAGTGGTTCTCAATCAGAGGCAGATGCTTGTCGTTGTCTCTGATTGGGAACCATATTTAGGCAGCCATATTCTTTGAGTTTGTCGTGGGTGATTGTCCTTAGTGTCCTATGTGTACTCGTTGTTAGTTTGCACCAGATAGGCTGTTTCGGTTTCGTTTATTGTTTTTTGTAAGTTCGTGTTTTTTTTTGTTATATTAAACATGGATCGCAATCGACACGCTGCAGTTTGGTCCGACTCTCTTTCATCACCACTAGAAAACCGTTACAGAATCACCCACCACCAACGGACCAAGCGGCGTGTCAACAGGCAGGAGCAGCCGAAAAAGGAGATGCTCACCAAGGATTTCTGGTCATGGGAGGAGATCTTCGACGGGAGAGGACCCTGGGCTAAACCAGGGGAGTGTAGCCGCCCAAAGGAGCAACAGGAGAAGAGGCAACAGAGGCAGCAGCAGCAGGAGCAGCAGCAGCTACAGTGGGAGAGGTTGCACCACCTGGAGTTATGGACATGGGAGGAGGAATTGGACGGTAAAGGACCCTGGAATGAGCCTGGAGATTATTGTCGCCCCAAAGCCGAGCTGGAGGCAGCAAAAGCAGAGAGGCGGCATTATGAGGAGCTAGCACGGCAGAGCGGATGGAAGCCCGAGAGTCAGCCCCAAAAATTTCTTGGGGGGCTTACAGGGAGTATGGCTATGCCAGGTAGGAGACCTGCGCAAACTCCCTGTGCTTACCGGGGGCTGGAGAGACCGGGCAGGCACCGTGTTATGCTGTGGAGCGCACGGTGTCTCCAGTGCGGGTGCACAGCCCGGTTCGGTATATTCCAGCTCCGCGTATCGGCCGGGCTAGATTGAGCGTCGAGCCAAATGCCATGAAGCCGGCTCTACGCATCTGGTCCCCAGTGCGTCTCCTTGGGCCGGCTTACATGGCACCAGCCTTGCGCTCGGTGTCTCCGGTTCGCCTGCATAGCCCAGTGCAGGCTATTCCACCTCGCCGCACTGGCAGGGCAACCGGGAGCATTCAACCAGGTAAGGTTGGGCAGGCTCGGTGCTCAAGAGCTCCAGTGCGCCTGCACGGTCCGGTCTATCCAGTACCACCTCCACACCCCAGCCCTCCGGTAGCAGCTCCCCGCACCAGGCTTCCTGTGCGTGTCCTCGGTCCAGTACCACCAGTACCAGCACCACGCATCAGGCCTACAGTGCGCCTCGCCTCTCCAGCGCTGTCGGAGCCTTTCTCCTCTCCTGCGCTGCCGAAGTCTCCCGCCTATCTAGCGCTGTCGGAGCTTTCCTCATCTCCAGCGCTGCCGGAGTCTCCCGCCTGTTCAGCGCAGCCAGAGCTGCCAGTCTGCATGAAGCAGCCAGAGCTGTCAGTCTACATGAAGCAGCCCGCGCTGCCAGTCTGCATGAAGCAGCCAGTCTACATGGAGCAGCCAGTGCTGTCAGTCTGCATGGAGCAGCCAGAGCTGTCAGTCCGCATGGAGCAGCCAGAGCTGTCAGTCCGCATGGAGCAGCCAGAGCTGTCAGTCCGCATGGAGCAGCCAGAGCTGTCAGTCCGCATGGAGCAGCCAGAGCTGTCAGTCCGCATGGAGCAGCCAGAGCTGTCAGTCTACATGAAGCAGCCCGAGCTGCCAGTCTGCATGAAGCAGTCAGTCTACATGGAGCAGCCAGAGCTGTCAGTCCGCATGGAGCAGCCAGAGCTGTCAGTCTACATGAAGCAGCCCGAGCTGCCAGTCTGCATGAAGCAGCCAGTCTACATGGAGCAGCCAGAGCTGTCAGTCTGCATGAAGCAGCCAGAGATGTCAGTCTGCATAGAGCAGCCAGTCTGCATGGAGCAGCCAGTCTGCATGGAGCTGCCAGTCTGCATGGAGCTGCCAGTCTGCACGGAGCTGCCAGTCTGCACGGAGCTGTCAGTCTGCACGGAGCTGTCAGTCTGCACGGAGCTGTCAGTCTGTAAGGAGCTGCCAGTCTGCAAGGAGCTGCCAGTCAGCACGGAGCCGCCAGAGCGGTCAGTCTGTAAGAAGCCGCCAGAGCTGTCAGCCTATATGGGGCAGCTAGTGCCGCCAGTCTGCCCAGCGCTGCCAGTGCCCCCAGTCTGCCCAGCGCCGCCAGTCTGTCCAGCGTCGCCAGTCTGCCCAGCGTCGCCAGTCTGCCCAGCGTCGCCAGTCTGCCCAGCGTCGCCAGTCTGCCCAGCACCGCCAGTCTGCCCAGCACCGCCAGTCTGCCCAGCGCCGCCAGTCTGCCCAGCGTCGTCAGTCTGCCCAGCGCCGCCAGTCTGCCCAGCGCCGCCAGTCTGCCCAGCGCCGCCAGTCTGCCCAGCATCGCCAGTCTGCCCAGCGCCGCCAGTCTGCCCAGCGCCGCCAGATCTGCCAGTCTGCCCAGCGCCGCCAGATCTGCCAGTCAGCCAGACTCTTCCAGATCTGCCAGTCAACCAGACTCTTCCAGATCTGCCAGTCAGCCAGACTCTTCCAGATCTGCCAGTCAGCCAGACCCTTCCAGATCTGCCAGTCAACCAGACTCTTCCAGATCTGCCAGTCAACCAGACTCTTCCAGATCTGCCAGTCAACCAGACTCTTCCAGATCTGCCAGTCAGCCAGGATCTGCCAGTCAGCCAGGATCTGCCAGTCAGCCAGGATCTGCTGAGACCACCAGCCAGCCAGGAGCTGGTAGATCTATTTACCGGCCTGAGCTTCCTCTCACTCCTGAGCTTCCTCTCACTCCTGAGCTTCCTCTCACTCCTGAGCTTCCTCTCACTCCTGAGCTTCCTCTCACTCCTGAGCTTCCTCTCACTCCTGAGCTTTCTCTCACTCCTGAGCTTTCTCTCACTCCCGAGCTTCCCCTCAGTCCCGAGCTGCCTCGGTCCCGAGCTGTCCTTCAGTCCCGATCTGCTCCTCAGTCCAGTGGGGTTCTGGGTGAGGACTACTAGGCCATGGTCGGCGGCAGGGTGGACTATCCAGGGACGAAGGGAGAGGGGACTAAGACATTAAAGGAGTGGGGTCCACGTCCCGCGCCGGAGCCGCCACCATGGACAGACGCCCACCCGGACCCTCCCTATTGTTTTGAGGTGCGTTCGGGAGTCCGCACCTTAGGGGGTTCTGTCACGCCCTGGTCAAAGTATTTTGTGTTCATCTTTATGTATTTGGTCAGGCCAGGGTGTGGCATGGGGTTTTTGTAATTGTGGTGTGTTTGTCTTGGGGTTTTGGTGGTGGTATTGGGATTGTAGCTTAGTGGGTTGTCTAGCAAAGTCTATGGCTGTCTGGAGTGGTTCTCAATCAGAGGCAGATGCTTGTCGTTGTCTCTGATTGGGAACCATATTTAGGCAGCCATATTCTTTGAGTTTGTCGTGGGTGATTGTCCTTAGTGTCCTATGTGTACTC
Source organism: Oncorhynchus tshawytscha (assembly GCF_018296145.1). NCBI lineage: Eukaryota > Metazoa > Chordata > Actinopteri > Salmoniformes > Salmonidae > Oncorhynchus > Oncorhynchus tshawytscha. The sequence goes on from NC_056432.1 coordinate 19,497,851, forward strand.
GTTGTTAGTTTGCACCAGATAGGCTGTTTCGGTTTCGTTTATTGTTTTTTGTAAGTTCGTTTTTTTTTTGTTATATTAAACATGGATCGCAATCGACACGCTGCAGTTTGGTCCGACTCTCTTTCATCACCACTAGAAAACCGTTACACCTAGTCCCCACCTGGGGGAGGCCAATCAGGAAGTCCAGGATCCAGTTTCAGAGGGAGCTGTTTAGTCCTTAGCTTAGTGATGAGCTTTGAGGGCACTATGGTGTTGATCTGTTGGGGCGGTATGCAAATTGGAGTGGGTCTAGAGTTTCTGGGATAATGGTGTTCCTGTGAGCCATGACCAGCCTTTCAAATCACTCCATGGCTACAGAAGTGAGTGCTACGGGTTGGTAGTCATTTAGTCAGGTTACCTTAGTGTTCTTGGGGACAGGGACTATGTTGGTCTGCTTGAAACATGTTGGTATTACAGACTCAGTCAGGGACAGGTTGAAAATGTCAGTGAAGACACTTGCCAGTTGGTCAGCTCATGCTCGGATTTCATGTCCTGGTAATCCGTCTGGCCCTGTGGCCTTGTGAATGTTGACCTGTTTAAAGGATTTACTCACATCAGCTATGGAGAGCGTAATCACACAGTCATCCGGAACAGCTGATGCTCTCATGCACGCTTCAGTGTTGCTTGCCTCGAGGCGAGCATATAAGTAATTTAGCTCATCTAGTAGGCTCGTGTCACTGGGCAGCTAACTTAAGTCTTAACATATTGAAGTTATAAATGCATAATTTGTTTGAATTATTCATAATGATTCAGTAGGACATAACTAATCTTTAAGACTGTGGACTCAGTTGTAAAGTTAACACTTGGCCTAGGAAAAGTTACCTTAGCAATTATGACTTTGTAGGCGTAGAGCTTCCTCCCTTTGCCCTTTCCCAGAGCCCCCTCAAACTTCTCCACAAACGCCTGGCATTCCCTACAATTCAAAACCAAAAAAAAGGATGACTCATCAACCAACAAAAAGTATCAATCACTGGTTTGATAAACCACCCACCAATAAATCAGTGAGAAGCTGGTCAAAGAACATCAATCAGCAAAGGGTAATGGACAATCTATCTACTTTGTCATTCCATAAAGAAATTAAAGTATTTCACAAAATAAATGGACATTTGATCAGGCAATGTAGCATCAAAGGCACAATTATATTTAAATTGAATTTAAAAATAAATAAGATGACATCACAAGTAATACATTAGTTATTGTGTAAGCCTTAAGGAATGTGTAAAGTACTGTAGTTATAGAAAAAAAGAGAAAACAGCACAGCAAGAGCAAGTCCCTATGTGAAGGCAATCAGCCAATGGGAAATCAGTGGAGGAATACACATGATGGTGGCCATTTTGTTTACTTGAGGAGTTTAAGCCTCCTCTTCATGCGCCACGGTTTGTTCCTTAGAGTGGCGATCAGCTTCTTCTTCTCCTCCACCTCTTCCTTCTGAGCAGCAATCTCCCCTTCTGACAGAGAATCCTCGTCCCCTGACTCGCCCGAAGAAGAAGAGCTATCAGAAGAAAGAGCTGTTACCAGGGCCAGGGGTCAAGTCAGGGTCAACCATGTGTCAACCAGAGTAGAGTTATAGTTCCGGTCAGACTGTCTTTGCTAAGAGTGGGCAGTGTGGCCAGAGGCTTTACACAGTGCCCAATTATCATGGTACAAACTTTGAACTTGTCACATTATGTTGAAACGCATCTGGCAGACCAACAGAAAATACAAAAAGAGAACATTGCTTTGGCAATGTAAGCATACGTTTCCCATGCCAATAAAGCCCTTAAATGTAATTTAATTTAATTGAAATGAGTGGACAAGAGGGGACACATGCAAGTCAAATAACATATCCTAGAATAGTCCAGTAACCTGGTCCTCCCATCGACCCAACCAGACACGAACAAACCCCATTCCGTCCATGTAATCCCTCAACTCAATGTTATGAACCAACACTACCCCATGATTGAGCCAGCACAAATACCACTACAACCCAACTCTATTCTGGTGAAAAATACTGGTTATGCATTACCAAAACTTTAGTGGGGACATTTTGAGAATGTTAAAATGGTTGGACACTTTTGACAGAGGTTCCCAGGGATGACCCAAGGGATGTCCCATCACATGACTATACATTTTCTCCATTAACATTAAGTTAACACATTCTATAAACGTTGAAAAACAAGCTCTGACAGAGCTTGATAGGATCTGCAGAGAAGAATGGGGGAAACTCTCCAAATACAGGTGTGCCACACTTGTAGCATCATATCCAAGAAGACTCGAGGCTGTAATCACTGCCAAATTTGCTTCAACAAAGTACTGAGTAAAGGGTCTGAATACTTATGCAAATGTGATATTTAAGTTGTTGTTTTTGATAAATTTGCAAAAAATTCTAAAAGCCTGTTTTTGCTTTTTCATTATGGGATATTGTGTGAGATGAGGGGAGCTCACAAATAGTGAGCTAAGGTCATTGTCGTAGCATTTTGTAACACTTTTGTGCAACCCTATAACCCATTTTCATGACTCAACTCCCTGAACTAATTAATCAATACATTGAAGGGGCATATCTGAACAGAGTCTGTCAGACTCCTCCTTCATACATGATGGTGTGTGGAGCATAGAGATATGTGAGAGAGGTGGCCCTCTCAAAGGATACTGCACCTGCTGTACTTTGCGTTCTTCTTTTTCTTGTCTTTCTCGTTCCCTTTGTCCTTCACTCCTTTGCCTTTGGCGTCACTTTTCCCTTTAGCATCGCTCTTCTTCTCCTTGTTCTGCCCTTCTTTCTGGTTCTTGATAGTCGATTTTCTGCCTTTCCTTTTCTTCCCTCGTTCTTCCTCCTCACTCTCCTCCTCACTCACCTGCTTGACTGCCTTTTTATTTCTGCCTGCAGCTTTTGGGCCCTTCCGCTTAACGCTCTTCTCCTCTTCCTCATCCTCTTCCTCGCTGTCCTGAACCTTGGCCTTTTTCTTATAAGCCCTCTTCCTCTGTGCCTCGTCTTCCTCTTCCTCATCCTCTTCCTCGCTGTCTTGGACCTTGGCCTTTTTCTTATGAGCCCTCTTACTCTGTGCCTCGTCCTCCTCCTCCTCTTCCTCCTCGCTGGTGGCCTGTTTGCCATTCCGTCCCCCGGCTCGTGGAGAGAGTTTGACTTTCCTGTTTCTGTCTCTCCACCTGACCTCATCTGAGACACACACACACACACACACACACACATACACACACGCGCACACACACACACACACACACACACACACACACACACACACACACACACACACACACACACACACACACACACACACACAAATTACATTAGAACCTGAACAATTAAACAAACATCTAAATCAGCCAGGTTGCCAGCCTCCCCATGGTTATTGCCAATGGTGTAATGGAGGGTAAACGCAAGACAGTTGGGTAGAGGGCACGACAATGCCTATTCCCCTCAGGAGACTGAAAAGGTTTGGCATGGGTCCTCAGATCCTCAAAACGTTCCACAGCTGCACCATCGAGGGCACTGCTCGGCATCCAACCACAAGGCGCTACACTGGGGCCAAGCTTGAACATCACTGGGGCCAAGCTTTCTGCCAACCAGGCGGTGTCAGAGGAAGGCCCTAAAAATTGTCAAAGACTCCAGCCACCCTAGTCATAGACTGTTCTCTCTGCTATCGCACGGCAAGGGGTACCCGCATGACTAGTCTAGATCTAAAAGCTCCTTAACAGCTTCTACCCCCAAGCCATAAGGCTTCTAAACAGTTAGTCAAATGCAAACTATTTGCATTGACACCCTTTTATGCTGCTGCTACTGACTGTTTATTATCTATGTATAGTCACTTTACCCCTACATACATGTACATATTACCTCAATTATCTCGACTAACCTGTACCCCTGTACATCGGTACTGGTACCCCTGTATATAGCCTTGTTATTTTAATTTTATTGTGTTACTTTTTTTCTTACTTTATTTATTTAAAAAAATTAGCAAATATTTTCTTGCTCACTTAAAAAAAATCTGCGTTGTTGGTTAAGGGATTGTAAGCATTTCACGGTTAGGCTAACATCTGTTGTATGTGACAAATAACATATTCTGATTTGATGATTTAGTTTACCCACCTTTTGTGGAAAAATGCATTGGAAGTACAGATGTAGGATCTTAATTTGAGTCAGTTTGCACCATCATGAAAATAATCCTGCAGCAACAGGAAATGTGAATTATTATGTGGATTTAATGAATGGACATTTTTGTAGGGAAAAATAAAGACAGAAATGTCTAAGTGGAAATTACAAACTACATAAGCATTTTTAAACCTCAAATATACTACACATTTTAAATCTCCTGCATTGCAGGAAAGTTATCCTGTAATCAAATTTGTCACCGCTACTGGCAATTAGAGTTTACCCACCTATTTTTTTTACCACTACATCACTGGTCTATGACTATCCTAAAAGACCCACTCCAGCCTCCCTAGAACATGATTTGTCACCTATTTTATATAACCTTTATTTAACTAGGCAAGTCAGAACAAATTCTTATTTACAATGACGGCCTACACTTACTTAACAAAAAGCACATCTCAATAGGTGGTCCAGGTGTCCTCTGACATGGTACAAGTGGGGGGGGTTGGGCCTTTCCTCTTTTTAGCCTTACATTTTTCCTCTATTGTTCCCGCAAGCAAGGGGGGAGGCCAATGACATCAGAGTGCACCATCAAACCAACTCATTGAACTGCTAAATCCAATCTCGCAAATATGTCTAAATAACACTATTTTGCTCAAAACATATGAACTTTACTGTATTGATATGTTGTTATTCATCAGGAAAAGTTCAAAATTAGCTGGGGTGGGTTATTGTGTCCTTGAACTCATCATTTAGATTAGTAAATGTCATAATTTTTTACACAGTGTGTCTCCCCTTTAGAACGCCATCTTTTCAGAATAACACAAACAGGTAAGCTCAAACACACATAAACACACACACATCAAACACTTTCTCCTTCTTATGACTTACCCTCATGCCCACTGTCTAACTCTCCATCGATGTCCATTCCCACTATAAAATATATATATACATTGTCAGTCAAAAGCTCTACAAATATTGTACTTTGTCTTTGAACCATGAAAAATCTCACAATCTTACTGTTTCATGTTTAAGAGTATGGATGTATGTTCCATGTTATAGTACATCTACAGATAGGATCTTAATTTGAGCACTCTTTTGTTGCTGAGAAATGCAAACTTGTAGTGTATTTGAGGTTTTAAAAGTATTTTAATGTTTGTAATTTCCACTTAGAAATTTCAGACTTGATTTGACCTAATGAAAAATGTATCAACCCCTTCAAAAATGTAAATGAATTATAATCCACATAATAATTTACATTTCTTGTTCATGCAGAATTATTTTCCTGTTATAGAAAACTGGCTCAAAGTAAGATCTGTAGTAGTACATCTGTTCCATATTTACTACAAAGACATCAAAGAAAGATCTGTAGTGGTACATCTGTTCCATATTTACTACAAAGACATCAAAGAAAGATCTGTAGTAGTACATCTGTTCCATATTTACTACAAAGACATCAAAGAAAGATCTGTAGTAGTACATCTGTTCCATATTTACTACAAAGACATCAAAGAAAGATCTGTAGTAGTACATCTGTTCCATATTTACGACAAACACATCAAAGAAAGATCTGTAGTAGTACATCTGTTCCATATTTACTACAAAGACATCAAAGAAAGATCTGTAGTAGTACATCTGTTCCATATTTACTACAAACACATCAAAGAAAGATCTGTAGTAGTACATCTGTTCCATATTTACTACAAAGACATCCAAGAAAGATCTGTAGTAGTACATCTGTTCCATATTTACTACAAACACATCAAAGAAAGATCTGTAGTAGTACATCTGTTCCATATTTACTACAAACACATCAAAGAAAGATCTGTAGTAGTACACTGTTCCATATTTACTACAAAGACATCAAAGAAAGATCTGTAGTAGTACATCTGTTCCATATTTACTACAAACACATCAAAGAAAGATCAAGTACATCTGTTCCATATTTACTACAAACACATCAAAGAAAGATCTGTAGTAGTACATCTGTTCCATATTTACTACAAAGACATCAAAGAAAGATCTGTAGTAGTACATCTGTTCCATATTTACTACAAACACATCAAAGAAAGAAGCAGTACATCTGTTCCATATTTACTACAAACACATCAAAGAAAGATCTGTAGTAGTACATCTGTTCCATATTTACTACAAACACATCAAAGAAAGATCTGTAGTAGTACATCTGTTCTATATTTACTACAAACACATCAAAGAAAGATCTGTAGTAGTACATCTGTTCCATATTTACTACAAAGACATCAAAGAAAGATCTGTAGTAGTACATCTGTTCCATATTTACTACAAAGACATCAAAGAAAGATCTGTAGTAGTACATCTGTTCCATATTTACTACAAAGACATCAAAGAAAGATCTGTAGTAGTACATCTGTTCTATATTTACTACAAACACATCAAAGAAAGATAGTAGTACATCTGTTCCATATTTACTACAAAGACATCAAAGAAAGATCTGTAGTAGTACATCTGTTCCATATTTACGACAAACACATCAAAGAAAGATCTGTAGTAGTACATCTGTTCCATATTTACTACAAAGACATCAAAGAAAGATCTGTAGTAGTACATCTGTTCCATATTTACTACAAAGACATCAAAGAAAGATCTGTAGTAGTACATCTGTTCCATATTTACTACAAACACATCAAAGAAAGATCTGTAGTAGTACATCTGTTCCATATTTACTACAAACACATCAAAGAAAGATCTGTAGTAGTACATCTGTTCCATATTTACTACAAACACATCAAAGAAAGATCTGTAGTAGTACATCTGTTCCATATTTACTACAAAGACATCCAAGAAAGATCTGTAGTAGTACATCTGTTCCATATTTACTACAAACACATCAAAGAAAGATCTGTAGTAGTACATCTGTTCCATATTTACTACAAACACATCAAAGAAAGATCTGTAGTAGTACATCTGTTCCATATTTACTACAAAGACATCAAAGAAAGCTCTGTAGTAGTACATCTGTTCCATATTTACTACAAACACATCAAAGAAAGATCTGTAGTAGTACATCTGTTCCATATTTACTACAAACACATCAAAGAAAGATCTGTAGTAGTACATCTGTTCCATATTTACTACAAAGACATCAAAGAAAGCTCTGTAGTAGTACATCTGTTCCATATTTACTACAAACACATCAAAGAAAGATCTGTAGTAGTACATCTGTTCCATATTTACTACAAACACATCAAAGAAAGAGAAAAACTGAATACTCTTCAGTGTTCAAGAGAAATCCAAAAGAAGAAATATTTCCACTCTGGAAAACAAAAAGGATAAATCCTACCCACCCTCTTCCATTTTAATTGCAATGTCAGTTTTCTTCCGAGGAGGCATTTTGGCTCAGTGTTGTCCTCTTATTAAGCTCTTCAGTTCAGCCTGCTCTCTCCCTCTCAGGCCATGTAGATCTCAGGTAAGCAGGCAGCTGTCACACCTGTGCAGGTACTCACACACTCTGACAGGTGCACCCGTGTTTGGGCTACTAGACTTGTTGTCTCCCTGACAACCACCAATGATATTGCTCAAGAGATTATAATATTTAGTACCGAAGAAGAAAGACTAAATCTAAAGGGACAATAAAGTGGTACAAAAAGTGTGTCAATCAAAAAGACAGTTGATCTCTGACTTACAGCATGTATGTAGACACAGATACAATACACTCCCACACACACACACAAGCACTTATACTCACACACCTAGACAATTGAATTAGTGCCTTAATGTGTACATATAAACCATTATTCACCTGTTTTGCAGCAATAAATAGTTTTGACCAACAGTTGAAAAACTCACACCAATAAATTCCATCATATACGTACGTAACTCTTACCCTGAAATTTTAAACCAGAGCACTATTTTTAATTTTTTTATTTTATTTATTTTAAAAATGTCACCTTTATTTAACCAGGCAAGCTAGTTGAGAACAAGTTCTCATTTACAACTGCGACCTGGCCAAGATAAAGCAAAGCAGTGCGACACAAACAACACAGAGTTATACATGGAATGAACAAGCGTATAGTCAATAACACAATAGATAAAAAATAAAGTCTATATACTGTGTGTGCAAATGGCGTGAGGAGGTAAGGCAATAAATAGGCCATAGTAGCAAAGTAATTACAATTTAGCAGATTAACACTGGAGTGATAGATGAGCAGATGATGATGTGCAAGTAGTGATACTGGTGTGCAAAAGAGCAGAAAAGTAAATAAAAACAGTATGGGCATGAGGTAGGTAGATTGGGTGGGCTATTTAGAGATTAACTATGTATAGCTGCAGCGATTGGTTAGCTGCTCAGATAGCTGATGTTTAAAATTAGTGAGGGAAATATAAGTCTCCAGTGTCAGCGATTTTTGCAGGAAAGGCAGCCAAAGGAGTTGTTGGCTTTGGGGATGACCAGTGAGATATACCTGCTGGAGCGCGTGCTACGGGCGGGTGTTGCTATGGTGACCAGTGAGCTGAGATAAGGAGGAGCTTTACCTAGCAAAGACTTATAGATGACCTGGAGCCAGTGGGTTTGGCGATGAATATGTATCGAGGGCCAGCCAACGAGAGCATACAGGTCGCAGTGGTGGGTGGTATAAAGGGCTTTGGTAACAAAACGGATGGCACTGTGATAGACTGCATCCAGTTTGCTAAGTAAAGTGTTGGAAACTATTTTGTAGATGATATCGCCAAAGTCGAGGATCGGTAGGATAGTCAGTTTTACGAGTTTGGCAGCATGAGTGAAGGAGGCTTTGTTGCAAAATAGAAAGCCAATTCTAGATTTGATTTTGGATTGGAGATGTTAAAAACTGTTTGGGATAGGGGGCAGCATATTCACGTTTGGATAAAAAGCGTGCCCAGATTAAACTGCCTGCTACTCAGTCCCAGTTGCTAATAGAAAACACTCTGAAGTTTCTAAAACTGCTTGAATGATGTCTGTGAGTATAACATAACTCATATGGCAGGTGAAAACCTGAGATAAATCCAACCAGGAAGTGGGAAATCTGAGGTTTGTAGTTTTTCAACGCTTGGCCTATTGAATACACAGTGTCTATGGGGTCAAATTGCACTTCCTAGGGTTTCCACTAGATGTCAACCGTCTTTAGAAACTTGTTTGAAGCTTCTACTGTAAAGGAGGGGCTCATGTGGGCTCTTTGAATCAGTGGTCTGGCAGAGTACCACAAGCTCGTGACACTTGTTCATGTGAGAGTTACCTCGCATTCCATTGCTTTTCTACAGACAAAGGAATTCTCCGGTTGGAACATTATTGAAGATTTATGTTAAATTTGACATGTTTCTATGGACTGTAACGGAACTTTTGGACTTTTCATCTGGACCTAGTGCTCACGCCTCATGAAGATGGATTACTGGGCTGAACGCGCTAACAACAAGGAGGAATTTGGACATAAATTATGAACTTTATCGAACAAATCAAACATTTATTGTGGAACTGGGATTCCTGGGAGTGCATTCTGATGAAGATCATCAAAGGTATATTTATTATGTTATTTCTGACTAATGTTGACTACACAACATGACGGATATTTCTTTGGCTGGTTTGGTCTCTGAGCGCCGTAGATTATTGCATGGTGTGCTTTTTCCGTACATTTAAAAAAAAATCTGACACAGCAGTTACATTAAGGAGAAGCCTATCTTTAATTCTGTGAACAACACTTGTATCTTTTATCAATGTTTATTATGAGTATTTCTGGAAATTGGTGTGGCTCTCTGCAAAATCACCAGATGTTTTGGAAGCAAAACATAACTGAACGTAACACGCCAATGTAAACTGAGATTTTTGGATATAAATATGCACTTTATCGAACAAAACATACATGTATTGTGTAACATGATGTCCTATGAGTGTCATCTGTCGTGGAAATTTCCTCTATTTACCAAATCATGTGAGCAAACCACACACCAGTCAGAGTTAGTTATCAAAGTCCATCTTTTATTATATGAGCTCTATCACAACCCTGTGACTCTCAGATCAATTCAGTGTCTATCAATGAATTCTCTGAGAGTCCCTTCCACATTTCAACTGAGATCCTTTATAGCAGACACACACAGGATAAGACAGCATCGGCATAATTCATCGTTCAGCTTTGTCACCTTTCTCAAACTCAGAACCATAAACCAATCCTCCATATCAACAGGCATATATCAAATCCATCCTATCTTGACAAGATCACAGAGACACACTGACTGGCACACAGACATTGTGGAGCCAAGAGATACACGCTTGACCTCTCCCCTCTCTCCGGCCCAAGCAACTTAGTCTTGACATAGAACAGATACTGCAACCCCGCCACAGTATTATACAAAAATAACATTCTGATGAGAAGTAACTTACAAACATATGATGAATATAAAACATCTTACCTATGTTACCAACCAATTCTGATTATTCCCCAACACATCTGATGAAGATCATCAAAGGTTAGTGATTAATTTTATCTATATTTCTGCTTTTGGTGACTCCTCTCTTTGGCTGGAAAAATGGCTGTGTGTGTTTTTATGACTTGGCTCTGACCTAACATAATCAAATGTTGTGCTTTCGCTGTAAAACCTTTTGAAATCAGACATGATGGGTAGATTAACAAGAAGTTTATCTTTCATTTGGTGTATTGCACTTGTTAATGTGTGAAAGTTACATGTTTCTAAAAAATATTTAGAATTTCACACGAATTTCACAGGTCAGAACCGTCCAGAGTAGTGATGCAAGTTGGGCAGGCGGGTGCGGGCAGCGAACGGTTGAAAAGCATGCATTTGGTTTTACTAGCGTTTAAGGGCAGTTGGAGGCGACGGAAGGAGTGTTGTATGGCATTGAAGCTCGTTAGGAGGTTAGTTAACACAGTGTCCAAAGAAGGGCCAGATGTATACAGAATGGTGTCGTCTGCATAGAGGTGGATCGGGGAATCACCAGCAGCAAGAGCAACATCGTTGATATATACAGAGGAAAGAGTCGGCCCGAGAATTGAACCCTGTGGTACCACTATAGAGACTGCCAGAGGTCTGGACAACAGGCCCTCCGATTTGACACACTGAACTCTGTCAGAGAAGTACTTGGTGAACCAGGCGAGGCAGTCATTTGAGAAACCAAGGCTATTGAGTCTGCCAATAAGAATACGGTGATTGACAGAGTCGAAAGCCTTGGCCAGGTCGATGAAGACGGCTGCACAGTACTGTCTTTTATCGATGGCAGTTATGATATCATTTAGTACCTTGAGTGTGGCTGAGGTGCACCCGTGACCAGCTCGGAAACCAGATTGCACAGCAGAGAAGGTACGGTGGGATTCAAAATGATCAGTGATCTGTTTATTAACTTGGCTTTCGAAGACTTTAGAAAGGCAGGGCAGGATGGATATAGGTCTATAACAGTTTGTGTCTAGAGTGTCGCCCCCTTTGATGAGGGGGATGACCGCGGCAGCTTTCAAATCTTTAGGGATCTCGGACGATACGAAAGAGAGGTTGAACAGACTGGTAATAGGGGTTGCAACAATGGAGGCGGATAATTTTAGAAAGAGAGGGTCCAGATTGTCTAGCCCAGCTGATTTGTATGGGTCGAGGTTTTGAAGCTCTTTCAGAACATCTGCTTTCTGGATTTGGGTGAAGGAGAAGCTGGGGAGGCTCGGGCAAGTAGCTGCGTGGGGTGTGGAGCTTGGGGTAGCCAGGAGGAAAGGTGAAATAAAAATTCTCAAAAAATTCTATGAAGTGTTAAGTCAGCTTGTAAATGAAGAATACACAATGCATTCGCACATTCACTCTCACACCATGCTTCATGGGGAGATAATTTAGGTTAATCCTCCAAGTGTGCTTATATTCAGATTTAGCAGATGACAGATGGGCTAGACCAATTTTTAGGTGGGTGGGCGAAATTGAAAGAATTTTGGGGAAAAGAGAGTGACGGAGCCGGCGGGCCATTGGCCTGTATTTTTTTAGTAGTAGCCTAGGCTATCCCTTTTAATCTGTTGACTTCATCTATCAGCTTTCTCTATTGGGCCTATACAGTGGGGAACAGCACCCCTACCAAAATGGGCCGGCTCGGTTAAATTCAACGTCGAAAGCGTCATCAGTGAGCCAGTTTATATTCCTATGGAAGTTGCCAAAATGAACAGAAAAATATCAAAAGTTGGTGCTAAGAACAAAACAAAAAAACTACTGAGGCCGATGCAGCAAAATGTTGGCTACCAAATAAATAAAGTTCTGCTGATGCGAGCACCAGCTGCTGAACTCAAGAAGCGAAAGTGAGCGAGGATTGTAAGGGAGAGACCGCTAAATGAGTTGAGTCAAATATGGATGATGAGGACCAAGAATGTGATTGCATAGTTAAGATTGTTTTAAAAGACCGCTTCTTATTAATATCTTTATCTTTTATCTTATTTAATTTTAATTGGATTTATTACAGTTTGTTTGAATTAAAATCATGTTGGGAAATAAGTTATTAGATTGTGTTTTGATCCTTGATCCACAAGCACCCCCTAACGCGCCCTTAATAAGCCTTGAGTTAACCGTGCCCCCCCTCCTTGCCCCTGCCTGCCTTGCATCTTCCTCTCATCCCATGAGATGACATGGATTAAAAAAAGAGCAGACACTCTGATCTATCCAATCAGGACCCAGTCCTATCTACATACGAATGTGATTCTAGACACAGACAGTTCAACTGCATCCAGATGAACACATGACAATTGCAGTCGAGGTAGAAAACAGAGACACACCGACAGATGTATACAGAGTTCCTTGATGTTAAGGCTGCATATGTTGCCTAATAATAGGCCTAAAAAATCCTTATGAGGGGGCACATCAGACACTAATTTGCCAAAATCTGCGATAGTATAATTAGCATCATACCAGACATAAAATCATTCAAGTTACATCAATTTTCAATATAAGCGGAGAGACCAGGTGTGTCATTGGGCATGAAAGAACAGTGAAGACGAGACACGCAGCTCAAACAGCTTCCCTATTGATCTTCTTTTGGGACACTACAATTATCCTAGCTAGACAAGACTACCCTACAACACCACACTGTAATTATCCTATCTAGACAAGACTACCCTACAACACCACACTGTAATTATCCTATCTAGACAAGACTACCCTACAACACCACACTGTAATTATCCTATCTAGACAAGACTACCCTACAACACCACACTGTAATTATCCTATCTAGACAAGACTACCCTACAACACCACACTGTAATTATCCTATCTAGACAAGACTACCCTACAACACCACACTGTAATTATCCTATCTAGACAAGACTACCTTACAACACCACACTGTAATTATCCTATCTAGACAAGACTACCCTACAACACCACACTGTAATTATCCTATCTAGACAAGACTACCCTACAACACCACACTGTAATTATCCTATCTAGACAAGACTACCCTACAACACCACACTGCAATTATCCTATCTAGACAAGACTACCTTACAACACCACACTGTAATTATCCTATCTAGACAAGACTACCCTACAACACCACACTGTAATTATCCTATCTAGACAAGACTACCTTACAACACCACACTGTAATTATCCTATCTAGACAAGACTACCCTACAACACCACACTGCAATTATCCTATCTAGACAAGACTACCCTACAACACCACAATGCAATTATCCTATCTAGACAAGACTACCCTACAACACCACAATGCAATTATCCTATCTAGACAAGACTACCCTACAACACCACACTGTAATTATCCTATCTAGACAAGACTACCCTACAACACCACACTGTAATTATCCTATCTAGACAAGACTACCCTACAACACCACAATGCAATTATCCTATCTAGACAAGACTACCCTACAACACCACACTGCAATTATCCTATCTAGACAAGACTACCCTACAACACCACACTGTAATTATCCTATCTAGACAAGACTACCCTACAACACCACACTGTAATTATCCTATCTAGACAAGACTACCCTACAACACCACACTGCAATTATCCTATCTAGACAAGACTACCCTACAACACCACACTGTAATTATCCTATCTAGACAAGACTACCCTACAACACCACACTGTAATTATCCTATCTAGACAAGACTACCCTACAACACCACACTGTAATTATCCTATCTAGACAAGACTACCCTACAACACCACACTGTAATTATCCTATCTAGACAAGACTACCCTACAACACCACACTGTAATTATCCTATCTAGACAAGACTACCCTACAACACCACACTGTAATTATCCTATCTAGACAAGACTACCCTACAACACCACACTGTAATTATCCTATCTAGACAAGACTACCCTACAACACCACACTGTAATTATCCTATCTAGACAAGACTACCCTACAACACCACACTGTGATTATCCTATCTAGACAAGACTACCCTACAACACCACACTGTAATTATCCTATCTAGACAAGACTACCCTACAACACCACACTGTAATTATCCTATCTAGACAAGACTATCCCTAGACAAGACTACCCTACCACCACACTGTAATTATCCTATCTAGACAAGACTACCCTACAACACCACACTGTAATTATCCTATCTAGACAAGACTACCCTACAACACCACACTGTAATTATCCTATCTAGACAAGACTACCCTACAACACCACACTGTAATTATCCTATCTAGACAAGACTACCCTACAACACCACACTGTAATTATCCTATCTAGACAAGACTACCCTACAACACCACACTGTAATTATCCTATCTAGACAAGACTACCCTACAACACCACACTGTAATTATCCTATCTAGACAAGACTACCCTACAACACCACACTGTAATTATCCTATCTAGACAAGACTACCCTACAACACCACACTGTAATTATCCTATCTAGACAAGACTACCCTACAACACCACACTGTGATTATCCTATCTAGACAAGACTACCCTACAACACCACACTGTAATTATCCTATCTAGACAAGACTACCCTACAACACCACACTGTAATGAATAATTACATTATTGTTTTCAAGTGAGTACAAAATGTGTCTCTAGGCTGTAAACTGTAGTGTAAATGTAATTTGAATATTTCATTCCATTTGGATCAGTTGTGGGTCTACATTACTCTCGATAGTTTATAAGGTCGAGAAAGGCACAGTAGCAGGCCAGTCTGGCTGTATTTTAAGTTCTGATACTGAGATGCTTTGTCTGTTTCAGATCATAATTTTCCCAAGTCATCCTATAATAAGACTGGCCTGCTACTGTGGCCACATATGCTGACAGCAGGCCCAGTTATTCAGGAAGGCTGAATACGATTGGCTATTCCAATCGAACCTAGAACCTAATGCTTCAATCGCTAAAATATTTGTAATTTTATATTTAAAATGTATTACATTTTTGTGCCATTAACACACAACCAGTCACAACGTTTTAATCCAATTAGGCTACTTCAAAAGTTTCTTGTAGGCTACCTGCTCACGTTCGTCCAAAATATAAGTCCAGCATCCAGACTGTGCAGCGGCCATTTGATGAATGGGAAGAGACATCTGTTACAAAACATCTAAAAGTGTAATGACATTCGGAGATTGTCAAGCCTTCGAAACTGGGTTGGCCTACAAGGTAGGAAAGGATGCAGGCCTATTTTCAGATTTTTTTTTTGAGATTGACATAGTCTATTTGATTGTGGTGTTAAAGGAAACCATGATGTTGAAGCGCCCAAAGTTGGTATCCTATCCTAAAA
Source organism: Oncorhynchus tshawytscha (assembly GCF_018296145.1). Classification (NCBI taxonomy): domain Eukaryota; kingdom Metazoa; phylum Chordata; class Actinopteri; order Salmoniformes; family Salmonidae; genus Oncorhynchus; species Oncorhynchus tshawytscha. The sequence continues at coordinate 19,513,707 of NC_056432.1, forward strand.
TGAATTGCATATATTTTATAGAATTATAAATTCTATAAATGTTGAAAATGTTGAAAATGTGATTTCTACCTAGCTGATCATTGTCTGCAACCGGCTCTGATCATAGTGTAATGAAACGGACAGGGAGAGTTAGTCCCTGCGTGGCATCAACTGTGCCACAAAGCATGCTGAAGTGGCAAAGTCGATATCCACATTTATAAAAACAGGATTGCAACAGTTATTGTTATGAGGATGTGCATTTTTTTTACAACACCTTGAGTTGAAATGCCAGAGCCTAATTTCGTTCCCAGTCCGTCACTGCTTATGGTGGCATGTCAGAGCTGACCTGGTGAATGATGAATGTCAACTGCCACACTTCTTCAAATCAAATCAAATGGCATCAAATTGTATTTGTCACATGCACCGAATACAACAAGTGTAGACTTTACCGTGAAATACTTACTTAGGAGCCCTTTCCCAACAATGCATAGTTAAAAAGAACATGTGCAAATACACATTTTAAATAGTAACACAAGAAATAACAATAGTTTAAAATAACTTGACGGTCATAGGTGATAATGGTGTGAGTTTTCTCTACAAAAAAAGTAAGGATAAACATGAAAAAAGTCACAAGAAAGCAAAGTCGGTTGGAGCACGTAAGTTGTCGACCATCTCCGTGACCCCCATCTTGAAAAAACTCCTGGAACCGCCACACTTCCTGGAACTATGAGGGTGTGATGCTGAAACACAAGCCCCGCTGTATCCCTCCTCCTCTGAGTAGCTCTTCTTCTCCCACCCTCTGTCCTTCTCAAGTTCCCTTCAAGACGCCACTGTAGCTGAACAGTACACACAGTGACTTATGCTCCCTGTAAGGTCAAAGAGGACAGCAAAGCATATTTACAGGGGGAAATTAGTTACTGTGTTTACGATTATACAGTATTCTTTATTATTAAGGACAGTATCTATCAAGTACTGATGATGATGATGATGATGAGTGGGAAACAAAGTTTGGTGTTTGCCAGTGATTGTTGAAGTCTGCGGATTGATCTCTAAAAGTGGTTCCAACTCCCGAGTTGGATCATGGTTCATTATGATTCGATTGAGAAGTTGAAAATGCTTTCCTGGACTAGTTGAGCTGGAGACCAATGTTACATTTACCATTTACAAGTTCTTCACAACTACTATTCATGGACCTGTTGAGAATGTATACAATTCTACACACAACCTCTGATAATATCAAATTAGGCAAGAAAATAAAGTTGACTGGTGGCAAGGTGGGAGAGAGAAATCAGTGCCCTTCATTGCCGGTGGTTAATAAGTGATGCCTGTCTGTAGTACTATAACATTGAGATATCCGGTAATCGAGAACCATGCGGTCATTGTTCGGATATCCTGTCCAAGGCAAACACAGTCCTCTCTCACTAGGCAAACAATTCAAGGGGAATTACACTCAAAAATCTAACAGTTTCCAGACCTTAAAAATGTAGTTTTTTCTGTTGTTTTGCATTAACATGGACCCAAAGAACATCAAATTTTGTTCATCTATAATTTAAAGAAGGTGTAATTTTGAGCGTTACAAACTGAAAAAAAATCTTAAACCTTGGCTATGAATAAATCGATGTAGGCCTAGGTTCTAACTGATTAAGCCTATTCAGACTAGGGTGGGATGATAGAAAGTGTTTCAATTTGTGGTGTTTTATTGCCGTCTACTTGCTCAGTTTGTGTGTTCTAGCGCTGTCTACTATATAGCCTATTGCATATGTCTTATGTCTCAGTAGCAAATACTGCTTACATTTTGAAGCAATCAGTAATCACAAGGTGTTTGTAACGTTATTGCCATAACGCTAGGACGGTAGCGTGAGGGTGGGGGAGGTGGCTGGTGCTGGGGCTAGGGCTGGGGTGGTAAAGCAGTAGTGTGCCAGTGTGGCTGAAATGCCAGAGCCTAATTTCCTTCTCAGGGCTGACCTTGTGAATAATGCAAGGTAACCAGAGACATGGGTTCTATGTAGTAAACACAGCTAACGCCACACTTCCTGCAATTATGAGGGCATGATGCTGAAACACAAGCCCCTCTGTATCCCTCCTCCTCTGAGTAGCTCTTCTTCTCCCACCCTCTGTCCTTCTCAAGTTCCCTTCAAGACGCCACTGTAGCTGAACAGTACACACAGTGACTTATGCTCCCTGTAAGGTCAAAGAGGACAGCAAAGCATATTTAAAGGGGGAAATTAGTTACTGTGTTTATGATTATATCCTTTATTATTAAGGACAGTATCTATCAAGTACTGATGATGATGATGATGATGATGAGGATGATGTGGATGATGAGGATGATGACAACGAGCGGGGAAAAAACTAAGGTGTTTGCCAGTGTTCGTTGAAGTCAGTGGATTGGTCTCTAAAAGTCGTTTCAGTTCATTATGGTTCGATTGAGAAGGTCAACATGCTTTCCAGGACCACTTGATCTGGGGATCATGGTTCCATTCACCAGAAGTTCTTTACAACTACTTTTCATGGACCTGTTGAGAATGTATGAAATTCTACACACAGCCTCTGATAATATCCAATTGAGCAAGAAAACATGTGAGAGAAATATCAGTGCCTGTGATGCTCTGACATATCACGTCACCCTTCTTTACGGGTGGTTGATATGTGATGCCTGTAAGTAACAAGAACATCAGCCACGCTCAAGGTCCTAAACGATATCATAACTGCCATCAGTAAAAGACAATACTGTGCAGCCGTATTCATCGACCTGGCCAAGGCTTTCTACTCTGTCAATCACCACATTCTTATCGGCAGACTCAACAGCCTTGGTTTCCCAAATGACTGCCTCGCCTGGTTCACCAACTACTTCTCAGACAGAGTTCAGTGTGTCAAATCGGAGGGCCTGTTGTCCGGATCTCTGGCAGTCTCTATGGGGGTGTCACAGGGTTCAATTCTCGGGCCGACTCTTTTCTCTGTATACATCAACGATGTTGCTCTTGCTGCTGGTGATTCTCTGATCCACCTCTATGCAGACGACACCATTCTGTATACTTCTGGCCCTTCTTTGGACACTGTGTTAACAAACCTCCAGACGAGCTTCAATGCCATACAACTCTCATTCCATGGCCTCCAACTGCTCTTAAATGCCCTTGCTTCATATTCGTCGCCAAACCCACTGGCTTCAGGTCATCTATAAGTCTATGCTAGGTAAAACCCCACCATAACTCAGCTCACTGGTCACCATAGCAGCATCCACCTGTAGCATGCGCTCCAGAAGGTATATTTCACTGGTCACCCCCAAAGCATATTCCTCACAGTTCTCTGCTGCCAATGACTGGAACGAATTGCAAAAATCACTGACGCTGGAGACTCATATCTCCCTCGCTAAATTTGAGCATCAGCTGTCAGAGCAGCTCACAGATCACTACACTTGTACATAACCCATCTGCAAATAGCTCATCCAACTACCTGATCCCCATATTGTTGTTTATTTTTTTGCTCCTTTGCACCCCAGTATCTCTACTTGCACATTCATCTTCTGCACATCTATCACTCCAGTGTTTAATTGCTAAATTGTAATTACTTCGCCACTATGGCCTGTTTATTGCCTTACCTGCCTAATATTACCTCATTTGCACACACTGTATATAGATTTTTTATATTGTGTTATTGACTGTACGTTTGTTCATTCCATGTGTAACTCTGTGTTGTTGTTTGTGTTGCACTGCTTTGCTTTATCTTGGCCAAGTTGCAGTTGTAAATGAGAACTTGTTCTCAACTGGCCTACCTAATAAAATAAAGGTGAAATAAAAAAATGTATATCAAAAAATTCCCAGGACATAGACATATCTGATATTGGCAGAAAGCTTACATTATTGTTAATCTAATTGCACTGTCCAATTTACAGTAGCTATTACAGTGAAATAATACCATGCTATTGTTTGAGGAGAGTGCACAATTTTGAACATGAAAAGTTATTAAGGCACATTTGGGCAGTCTTGACACTAAATTTTGAACAGAAATGCAATGGTTCATTGGCTCAGTCTAAAACTTTGCACATACACTGATGCCATCTTGTGGCCAAAATCTAAATTGCACCTGGGCTGGAATACTACATTATTGCCTTTCTCTTGCATTTCAAAGATGATGGTACAAAAGAAATACAAAAGAAAGGTTGTTTTTTTCTTTTATATTATCTTTTACCAGATCTATTGTGTTATATTCTCCTACATTCCTTTCACATTTCCATACGTTTCAAAGCATTTCTTTTCAAGTGGTACCAAGAATATGCATATCCTTGCTTCCGGGCCTGAGCTACAGGAAGTTAGACTTGGGTATGTCATTTTAGGCGAAAATTGAAAAAAAGAGGGTAATCCTGAAGAGGTTTTAAGAAAGCAGAGCAACACTTTATTTAGTATGGACATACTTCTCCCCATCTTAGCTACTGTTGTATCAATATGTTTTGACCATGGCAGTTTACAATCCAGGGTTACACCAAGCAGTTGAGTCATCAGTTGAGTCAATTTCCACATTATTTATTCAAAGATTTTGTTGAGGTTTTGGGTTTAGTGAATGATTTGTCCAAAATACAATGCTTTTAGTTTCAGAAATATTTAGGGCTAAGCTATTTCTTGCCACCCACTCTGAAACGAACTGCAACTCTTTGTTATGTGTTGCAGTCATTTCAGTCACTGTAGTAGCAGACATGTATAGTGTTGAGTCATCCGCATACATAGACACTCTGGCTTTACTCAAAGGCAGTGGCATGTCATTAGTAAAGATTAGCAGTCTAAACACTGAGATGCAATGCCTTAGACCGCTGAGCCACTCAGGATCCCCAAAATAAGCGCCTGTTGTGTTCAGTGATTTAAGCAAATAAACACCCCATTCTATTATTTGAAGTTTTAATGTATTTCATCTCAGAGGCTATACCAAGGCCGGAGATAGAAACACAATCATGTATTGATAAACAAAACGTTGAACAACAATTCTCATTTTGCATAGAATTGTGGGTTGTATGCAGCATTTCTTTTTAAATTGTGCATTTTGTTTTTTTTACATGTGTTCATTTGCCAGGTCGTTCCTACAATGCGGTGCCATTTGGACCTCAAAATATGTTTTATTTCTTTGTATTCTATCAGAAAACTGAGTTTGGCCAAAATGTTTTTTGGGTACATTTTCCAAGTTGTTAGGTGCCTAATCCTAACAGGGTGGAACCTAACAGGGTTGACATCTTGAGCCTAAATTATCTCTCTGAGTGAGAAAGATTGAGCTAGCATAATTACAGTGCATTTGGAAAGTATTCAGACCGCTTGAATTTTTCCACATTTTGTCACATTAAAGCTTTGTTTTTCCCCTCCTCAATCTACACCCAATACCCCATAATGACAAAGCAAAAACAGGGTTTTAGATTTTTTTGCAAATGTATTAAAAACAAGAAACTGAAATATAACATTTACATAAATATTCAGACCCTTTACTCAGTACTTTGTTGAAGCACATTTGGCAGTGATTACAGCCTTAAGTCTTCCTGGCTACGACGCTACAAGCTTGGCACACTTGTATTTGGGCAATTTCTCCTATTCTTCTCTGCAGATCCTCTCCAGCTTGTCAGGTTGGATGGGGAGCATTTCTGCCAAGCTATTTTCAGGTCTCTCCAGAGATGTTGAATCAGGTTCAAGTCCGGGCTCTGGCTGGGTCACTCAAGGACATTCAGAGACTTGTCCCGAAGCCACTATTTTGATTGGCTCAAAATAAACTGCTCGTCATGCAGCTTCTGACATATGATTTGTAATAGCTATCAACTTAAACATATCAATAGCAATACAGTATAATATGATTGGTTACTGGTATCTCACTAGTAACGATAAGTATTCAACAGTAGTTGACCTGTGTTACACCCTCCCCTCTTGAAGGTATGCACGTCCCGCTGCATCCTCTTGTTTGCTGCATGGTCACTTGATGTGCTTGCACTTTTTGTTTAACTTCTGAGTGATCAAATCCAATCAGTGAACTTGTGAGGGCTGCATTTAACCCTTTGAACAAGGACCAAATAACAAAGGATAGGGGGTTTCCAATCTGAGAGTACTGAAGCATTTCTGGTCTCTTGCTGCCTGAAAGAACGCCGGACAGTGCTGGCAGTTTCCTCATATTGCTATTTACTATTATTTTGTCAACAGGAGCGTGTTCAACAGGGACATTATCCATTGTGTTATTTGTCTCTTCAGCACTTTCAGACATCAGGGAAAACAGGTAACTCTTTGTTTATGATGAGAGAAACTTATTCGAGAGGATCTGCAGAATGTTCAATTAAGTTGTCTTGTTTAGGTAGGTAGTCTTGTTCAGGTAAGTTGTTTGTCTCACTGTCAGGTGTTTCAGGTTCTTCAGGTATGTTGTCAGTCTGATGTACTGTTCCATCTTCTTCTGCAAGGACTTCTTGGTCTGCTGTAACTTGATCAGGCTTTTCCTCGATGGAACGACAAGTAGGGTTGCTCAACGTGTGAGTATCATAGACCTTGGTATACCTAACAGGCTCTTGACTTTTCGGTTTTTCAACCCAGAAGTCGTCATCAGAAACTGAATGTGTCTCATCCTCTTCGGTCACATCAGCACCTGGATGAAGGCATGTGCGAGGTTTTCGGATGTGCTGCAACGTAACATGTTTTTCAGGTGTAGTCGCAGACAAGAATCCACAAGGCAGTAAAAGGTCAAGGTGCAGTGTGCGCAGTGGACCATCCTTGCTCTCAGGCTTGACTGTACATATTGGTATATCACTTGCACATTTGGTGACTACATACTGTAAATGTCAGTTTCCCACTTAGCAGCCAACGTATGTTTCCCTCTCTGTCACCAACATCAAGGGTGGACTCTGTGACATGCCTGTAAAATCTGGCTTTGTTTCGGTCAGCTGTTTTGAGAGCGTTCCCGGTGGCTATCCCGTAGCTTTCTTCCAGGTGACTCTCCAAGTCTTGCACACACTGTGAATGCAATTTCTTCTGGTCATTAACAGGTAGATTGAAGGTTATGTCAACCGGTGGATTAGGTTGTCTCCCGAACATGAGTTCATATGGAGTGTAGCCGGTGACCTCATTCTTCGTGCAGTTGTATGCATGTACAAGTGGTTTATCGAAGTCACGCCAGTGAGTTTTGTCATGCATGCTCAGAGTCCCAAGCATCTGGAGTAGCGTCCTGTTAAAACGCTAGACAGGATTTCCTCTTGGATGATATGGCGTTGTTCTCACTTTCTTGAATCCATCAATCTCACACAGTTCTTTGATTGTGCATGATTCAAAATCAGGACCTTGGTCGCTGTGGAGGCACTCAGGAAAGCCGTAATGCACAATGAAGTGGTGTGACGACACTCCTACTCTGTCTGCCGTATTCTCTCTTTGTTCTTGTTTCCTTATTAGGATGCCAGTGGGCGGAGTTGAGAGGGTCGTCAGCTACATGGCAAACACCTGGGCCCGGTGTGTCCCAGGATAAATACACCACTTCCCCATTCATGGAAGAGACTCTCTCCATGCAGACACCTTTACAGATTTTATTGTGTATCTTGATGGCCTTTTGGTTGTTTGCTTTGGCACTTTTCAACACCCTGCATTATCACATTCATGCATGCAAAACACTCACTTACGCTACTGATTACACACACCATTGTATACTGTACTTAGTTTACTTTATTTAATAAATATATGTTTTGTTACTCCTTATCTCCACGTTGTCTCCCTTTTGTTACGGGCTTTGAGCCGGTTCATGACAGTGGTCCCAGAGAGACTTTGCAACGGTGCGGGCTTTCTGGTTAGGAATCAGTATGGCCACTGCGTACTTGGTAAAATGATCTGTAATTACCAGTATATCCGTTGTGTTACTACGATCAGGGCCAATAGAACCAGGATCGTATGAGGTCCATCGTGCGCTTGATGCCCATATGGCCCATATCATCATGCAGACTTTCAATGTAACTGCTCTCAGCTCTTCTGGAAACACTAACTGAAAAGTAGTGTAAAGAATAACATTATTTAGCTCCAACCGGTTCCACTCACGCAGCAACAGAGGGAGTTCAGAGAGCTTGGCTCTAACAGTGGAAGGAGGTTTCTCCCCTGTTTCCAACTGAGTGATGACCTCTGATGCTGGCATCAGCTCTTTGTTTTTCCATCAGCTCCTTCTCTGACAAATGAGAAATGACTGGAAACCCATGTTGATGTTCCTCCTCCTGGAAAGCATCTGGTATTGCACTGGGGTGGAAGGTAAGAGACTCAACCAGTACGATCGGATAGTAACTCTTTTCAAGGTCAGTGAGGTGAACAGTGTGCCGATCACAGACTGCTTTGACTACATCTTCGTGGACTTTGTTTTGGAATTCTGATTCTTCCAGATGAAGGAGAGTAAATTGATGGATTCTTTCCTGCTCCTTCTGAAAGGAGAAATCGTCTGAAATCTGGCTATGAGGATGTCTTGAAAGTGCATCGGCATCTCAATGTTGCTTACCTGCACGGTACTGCAGCATAAATGAGTAGGTGGAGAGGGCAGACAACCACCTGTAGCTTGTGGCGTCTAGTTTGGCAGAAGTCAAGATATATGTCAGTGGATAACTATCAGTTATAGCTGTGAAATCATTCCCATACAGATAGTCACTGTACTTTTCTGCAAATGTCCATTTAAGTGCTAGGAATTCTGGCTTGTGGGCTGGATACTTCGATTCACTAGAGGTCAACCCTCTGCTAGCGAATGCTATTGCTTCCTTTCCAGCAATAGTAACTTGTGCTGTGCTCTTGGTACCAACTAGCCCTTTGGGAAGTTTGACTGTGTGCTCATTGGTGCAGACACGTTTGAGTGAGGCTCTTCTGGTTACAGTGGGATGCGGTTTGGTATCCTCTCCTCCTGTTTGTCCCTCAACAGGAGCTGGCCTCAGTTTAACTGTTCGGTATCTGAAGAGGAATTTTGAGCTTCCCACTGGAGCTGTCTTTCTCTAAGTTGTTTCTTTTTAGCTGCAACCAATGAGGGGTTGGATTCACTTTCACAGGTTGCTGTGATGTGGCCATCTTCACCGCACTGAAAGCAATACCAAGGCTGGGGCTTGCTGTTAGGCTTGTTGCTTGAACTTGGTAGCTTCACAGGCTTCCCGTTATTTTGTTATACCCTGGCGTGATGTTTTGTGTAGGCTTACCCTGGCGTGATGTTTTGTGCAGGCTTACCCTGGCGTGATGTTTGTGTAGGCTTACCCTGGCGTGATGTTTTGTGTAGGCTTACCCTGGCGTGATGTTTTGTGTAGGCTTACCCTGGCGTGATGTTTTGCGCGTGATGTTTTGTGTAGGCTTACCCTGGCGTGATGTTTTGTACAGGCTTACCCTGGCGTGATGTTTTGTACAGGCTTACCCTGGCGTGATGTTTTGTGTAGGCTTACCCTGGCGTGATGTTTTGTGTAGGCTTACCCTGGCGTGATGTTTTGTGTAGGCTTACCCTGGCGTGATGTTTTGATAACCATGCAAATCTCTGTCAGACAAGGGAACTTTTATCAACAATTAGCATTACGAATATTTGAAAGTAAATTGAGGCAAATATATTTACAATAGTCACCATGTCTGAGAGAGAATTACACGGCTATCAAAATGTCACGCCAAGGTAAGCCTACACCAAACACACAATGAATTCACATTTTTTGCAGAATTCACAATGTGAAAAATGAATGGTGGAAAAACCATTGGAACCATTTCCATGTTTTTATGGGTATTATGACATGTCCACTGCTATTCTTTTCACCCCTATGAGATTGCTGAGGCATTGTTGTTTCTCTGTCGCCGTGGCGATTCTAACCCAGCTTTTCAAGCCTCCATTCAGGGCTGCTATTTTACTCTTCTTCTTGCTCTCTTTATTTTACTGGAGGGCAAAAGCAGATACTGTACAGGAATGGCACCAAACTTTATGACCGATATTACAGGGATCACATAATGTTTTGTTTACCCGGTGGCTGTGGTTCCGTAACTTCCTCCAATTCCCCACCTAAAAAAAGACTGCTACTTGTCTGCCTCCTGCTTATGTTTTTGATATTTGTAATATTGTAGTTTAGATATACTGTCATACCCTAAATCCCTGGCTATTCCCTATAACATGTAGTTCAACTAGTAATTCAACTACATTTTGCAGAAGCTTAGTGGTAGTTTAACTCAATTCAAATCTAGGTAGTGTTTTCAGTAGTTAATTACTTGTTTGCCATGTAGTGGTGTAGCTATAACTACTGGAACTACACACTACTTTTTTGGCAAAAAATAAAATATGAGGGAAGTTGGCAAGAATTTCCTATCTTTTTTCGCCATCAGACCTACCTAATTCTCACTTGAAACATTTTTGTGTTTAATAGGCTAAATTACACAATATGTTAACATCTGACTCCAGAGTGCTCTGTTCTTGCAATTTGTAGTCTATGACATTCAAAGTAACCTCAGTTAATTAAACTATATTTTTCTTAAGGGTAGCTTTAGTGTAGCTTAACTTCTTCCAGAGTGAAGTAATTGGTAGCTTGGTAAACTATAAACTACATTTTTAGAGTAGCTTCCCCAACACAGCATTTTGAAACGTTTCTTCAAATCGCAGCGAAATGGGCTGTCTATCAGATAATGTAAACTGCATGCAGGTAAACTGTGGGACCCTTGTTATTGACCAGTGAAATGAAATACTCTGGCAGTTGCTGCTCTCTGGTGGACAGACTATGTCAGTGCAAGTACCACAAACACTAGCTAAAATACATAAAGACAGTGTGAGAACCTTTTTGTTAAGACTACCAGTTTGAAGTTTCTTCCTTAACTCCTGGTTGGCTTGTTTGTAGCTTTTGGATGTAGACTGCTGAAATAAATGGCATAACTCTGTGTGTGTGTGTGGGGGGAGACAAACACCAAATATTATTTTTTATATTGCATCTTGTATATATTCCACATAGAATAGGTAGACATTCTATAGCCTGGGGACTGCCATGTGAAGCAATAGCCCTGACTACTCAAACCATGAGCAGCAGGAAAGGCAGCACTAGGCCAGGGTTGGAGGTGTAGCTGAACACCTTCCCAAACCAGGCTGGGAAATCAGGTGTGTGTGTGTGTGTGTGTGTGTGTGTGTGTGTGTGTGTGTGTGTGTGTGTGTGTGTGTGTGTGTGTGTGTGTGTGTGTGTGTGTGTGTGTGTGTGTGTGTGTGTGTGTGCGCACACACTTTTGCGTGTCTTGTCATATACAGAATACAGGTGTTTCTCTGTTACCTGAAGGGGCCACAGTGGAAAGAGGGGGGATGGTGACTATGGTATAGATGGCGGTGGCGTTGAGCAGAAGGGTGACACGTAGCATAGCCATGTAGAAGTTGTTGGAGCCTGAGGCCTTGAACACCCTCTCATAGGGAACGTTACAGCACATGACGGCCCAGCACCTCAGGTACATTGACACATGCAGTCTCAACCAGAGGTGTAAAGTACTTGTAAAGTAGCTGTAAAGTACTACTTAAGTCGTTTTTGGGGTATCTGTACTTTACTTTACAAATTAATAAAAAATGAAAAGCTGAAATGTCTTGAGTCGATAACTTTTCAACCCACCTGTATGCCAAGGCTAAATAAGTTAAGGAGTAAACATTAGTTTAACAAGTCACAAAATAAGTTGCTTGGACTCTGTGTGCAATAATAGTGTTTAACATGATTTTTGAATGACTACCTCACCTCTGTACCCCACACATACAGATAATTGTAAAGTCCCTCAGTCAAGCAGTGAATTTCAAAGACAGGTTCAACCACAAAGATCAGGGAGGTTTTCCAGTGCCTCGCAAAGAAGGCCAGCTATTGGTAAAAATAAAACAGCAGACATTGAATATCCCTTTGAGCATGGGGAAGTCATTACACTTTGGATGGTATATCAATACACCCAGTCACTACAAAGATACAGGCATCCTGTAACTGTGACTTTAAAACAGTTACAGAGTTTAATGACTGAGATAGGAGAAAACTGAGAATGGATGAACAACATTGTAGTTACTACACAATACTAACCTAATTGGCAGTGTGAAAAGAAGGAAGCCTGTACAGAATAAAAATATTCCAAAACATGCATCCTGTTTGCAACAAGGCACAACAAGGCACAACAAGGTACTGGAAAAAATGTGACAAAGCAATTTACTTTTTGTCCTGAACACAAAGTGTTATTTTTGGGGAAAATCCAAAACAACACATTACTGAGTAGCACTCTCGATTTGGGATATACATTGAAAATAAGGTCTGAGGTTAACACAGGTTTAGGAGATCTTATACGTTTTGTTCTATGAGAAAATATCAGTCAGTTAATATGATCTTTATGAATTATGAAGACTTTTTGTGATTTATGTGCTTTTTAAAATGACATAAATGCTTCAAAATTCACAAAAAGTGATGTTAGCTGATTCAAATGATCGCATAGCACAAAACGTATCAGATCTCCTAAACCTGTGTTTACCACCAACCTTATTTTTGGCGTTTATCCAAAAACCCTACAAAAAATGTTTTCCCATAGGCCTTGTCCAACGAACCATGGTGGAGTTAGTGCCTACAAAAAGACACTATTGCTCTCTATACATTAATAAATGAATGTACACTCAAACACAGAGACATGTAAGAACATTTTGCATGAATAATTCAAAAGGAATTGTAAACAGGCATTACCCAGGGATTATCACAGACAACTCCTTGCTATCAATCAATCAGCATCCAGCATCTAAACAACCCATTTTATAATTAGGCTAAATGGTTGCCAACAATTAATAAAATGATTGATGACATGTTTTCATTAAATATATTATTTTAATGAGTACATTTGTTTTATTTTTGAGGACCACATTGAGGACCAGTGAGAGCAGTAATCATAAAGGTACTCACTTCCTTATCACCACCATGTAGCTGTAGGCCACAGTTCCCATGGCAACCAGGAAGTAGGAGAGGGGAATGCCGAACTTGAGCCAGCCGATGGTGCGCTGGCTGTTGTATTAGCCATATATAGAAGAGTACAGAATACTGGGCGTAGCCCTGGGACACACAATTATGATTCAGATTTCAATTAGTAGTAACAACTTCTCGACAACGTAAAAAACAAAGCATGCGCACTGTGTGGCGAACACACATTAAAAGAGTCATGTTAGTGGTAACGTTACACAGTGAACACATTACACAAGTGAAAAAAATTATGAATGACCCCCAAAGTCCCATAACACAGCAAAGTATATGGCTTTGGCTTCCTCCACTCTAGTGACAGTCTTTCTGGACATGCTACCATACAGCCTGCCCATCAGAGACAGAAATAAATCAAGTTAGAGTTACAGTATCTGTAGGTTCTTGAGGTGCTTCAAAAGCCTGGGGCCTCATTTATAAATACATATAAAATATTTTATACTAAACGTCTGTGTATGATCAAATATGAGGAAATGTGGTTTATATCATGTCCACACCCATGTCACACAAAAAAACTGGGGCCAATTATGATATATTTTTTACTTTATTTATAGATTTTCAGATATGAGAACATAAAAACAGTACAACCCCAACCCCTCATTCCCCATCTATCCTTCCCTCCTTCCACCCCTCTCTCCACACCTCTACCCCTCCCTCCACAACTCCACCCCTCCCTCCACACCTCCACCCCTCCCTCCACACCTCCATCCCTTCCTCCACACCTCCCTCCCATCCCTGCACCCCTCCCTTCCTCCACCCCTCCCTTCCTCCACCCCTCCCTTCCTCCCCCCTCCCTCCCATCCATCCCTCTACTCCTCCCTCCCACACCTCCACCCCTCCCTCCCATCCCTCCACCCCTCCCTCCACACCTCCACCCCTCCCTCCACACCTCCACTCCTCCCTCCACACCCCCACCTCCACCCCTCCCTCCCATCCCTCCACCCCTCCCTCCACACCTCCACCCCTCCCTCCACACCTCCACCCCTCCCTCCCTCCATACCTCCACACCTCCCTCCCAACCCTCCACCCCTTCCTCCCTCCCATCCCTCCACCCAACCCCTCATTCTCCCATCTATCCTTCCCTCCCTCCACCCATCTCTCCACACCTCTACCCCTCCCTCTACCCCTTCCTCCCTCCACCTCCCTCCCATCCCTCCACACCTCCCTGCTCTTCAACCGATTGCTGCCCGCACCCTCCCGCCCGACTAGCATCACGACTCTTGAAGGTTCTGAACTAGAATATGTGGACAACTATAATAGCTAGGTGTCTGGTTAGACTGTAAACTCTCCTTTCAGACTCACATTAAGCATCTCCAATCCTAAATTAAATCTAGAATCGGCTTCCTATTTCACAACAAAGCCTCCTTCACTCATGTCGCCAAACATACCCTCGTAAAACGATCCTTGACTTTGGCGATGTCATTTACAAAATAGACCCCAACACTCTTCTCAGCAAACTGGATGCAGTCTATCACGGTGCCATCCGTTTTATCACCAAAGCCCCATATCCTACCCACCACTGCGACCTGTATGCTCTCGTTGGCTGGCCCTCACCACATATCCGTCGCCAAACCCACTGGCTCCAGGTCATCTATAAGTCTTTGCTAGGTAAAGCCCCGCCTAATCTCAGCTCACTGGTCACCATAGCAACACCCACCCGTAGCACGCGCTCCAGCAGGTATATTTCACTGGTCTTCCCCAAAGCCAACACTTCCTTTGGCCGCCTTTCCTTACAGTTCTCTGCTGCCAATGTCTGGAACGAATTGCAAAAATCTCTGAAGGTGGAGTCTTATATCTCCCTCTCTAACTTTAAGCATCAGCTGTCTGAGCAGCTTACAGATCACTGTACCTGTACACAGACATTCTGTAAATAGTACACCCAACTACCTCATCCCCATATTATTACTTACCCTCTTGCTCTTTTGCACCTCAGTATCTCTATGTGCACATCATCATCTGCACATCTATCACTCCAGTATTAATGCTAAATTGTAATTATTTTCACCTCTAGGGCCTATTTATAGCCTACCTTCCTACTCTTCTACATTTGCACACACCGTACATAGATTTTTCGATTTTTATTTTATTTTGTGTTATTGACTGTACATTTGTTTATGTGTAACTCTGTGTTGTTGTTTTTGTTGCACTGCTTTGCTTTATCTTGGCCAGGTCGCAGTTGTTGATTAGAACTTGTTCTCAACTGGCCTAGCTGGTTAAATAAAGGTGAAATAACATAAAACATGTAAAAAGAGGCAGAGATGACATGACCTCCTTAACCCATTGCAAGGAGGACGGCTTTGCAGATTTCCAGTGAAAGAGGACAAGGCGGCGAGCTAGCAATGATGCTATTGCATTCGCCGGAGGTGCGGTAGCATTCTGGTCTAGGGGAAGTACCCCAAAAATGGCAGTGAATGGGTTGGGGCTAACAGTTGTATTACACATATGTGAGAGTGCCTCAAAAATGGGGTCCCAGAAACCACTCAAAGATTGGCATGACCAAAACGTGTCCCGCAGTCTCTGGACTCTGGTGGCATCTCAAACACTTGGGGTCAACATTTGGATATATTTTTGCCAATCTGTCATTTGAGTAATGGAGACGGTGCAAAACTTTGAACTGAAGGAGACCATGCCTTATGCAAAATGATGAGGTGTGGATATGTTTAATACTGTGTTGCCATATATCATCATCGGGTAGCTCGCCACCCATGTCGTGATCCCATGCGGATGTTTTATTTGCAAAGGAAAGCTGATCAACGTTTTGTATTATGTCATATAATCTGGAGATTGTGCCGTTCAGATACGGGTTAAGATCTTAGCACCTCCAAACTGGACACTTAGTGGGTTTGAGTGGAAATGAAGGGAAATATGTTTTGGCGAAGCTGCGAGTTTGCAGGTATCTAAAAAAAAGTGGGTATTGGGAATATTATGGTCAACCATCAGAGTATCGCATGATACTAATGTGTTATCGACAAATAGGTCACCAGACCATTCCTATGCCAGAATTGGATCAATCTGTCAATCTGTGACGCTGGGAAGAAATTATAATATGTTAATGGAGAGAAGCAAATTGCTTTTTAAGGCTAAAGTGCTTTCAGAATTGGGACCAGATTTAAGGGAGTTCTTGACAATGTGATTCAAAACATGGTTTTCCGAGGTTCATGGGCAGTGGGGAGCACAGGAGCAAGACAGGAGAAGTTGGAAGTCTTGACTGTAACTCCATTATGACCCAAGTTGGACCATCCTTGTTTTCAAATACTGGCCCCAATTCTGAGTTGAAGATGAAGTGTGCTCATACCTCTGGCATCATGACCAGGCCTAACATCAGCCTCTTACCTCTGGCGCCATGACCAGGCCAAACATCAGCCTCTTACCTCTGGCGCCATGACCAGGCCAAACATCAGCCTCTTACCTCTGGCGCCATGACCAGGCCTAACATCAGCCTCTTACCTCTGGCGCCATGACCAGGCATATCATCAGCCTCTTACCTTTGTAACCATGACCAGGCCTAACATCAGCCTCTTACCTCTGGCACCATGACCAGGCCTAACATCAGCCTCTTACCTCTGGCACCATGACCAGGCATAACATCAGCCTCTTACCTCTGGCACCATAACCAGGCCTAACATCAGCCTCTTACCTCTGGCACCATGACCAGGCCTAACATCAGCCTCTTACCTCTGGCACCATGACCAGGCCTAACATCAGCCTCTTACCTCTGGCACCATGACCAGGCCTAACATCAGCCTCTTACCTCTGGCACCATGACCAGGCCTAACATCAGCCTCTTACCTCTGGCACCATAACCAGGCCTAACATCAGCCTCTTACCTCTGGCACCATAACCAGGCCTAACATCAGCCTCTTACCTCTGGCACCATAACCAGGCCTAACATCAGCCTCTTACCTCTGGCACCATAACCAGGCCTAACATCAGCCTCTTACCTCTGGCACCATAACCAGGCCTAACATCAGCCTCTTACCTCTGGCACCATGACCAGGCCTAACATCAGCCTCTTACCTCTGGCACCATGACCAGGCCTAACATCAGCCTCTTACCTCTGGCACCATGACCAAACAGGACAAACAGGATAATGTTGATTCCATACATTCACCTCAGGAATATGAAGTAGGAGGCAACCGAGGAGCCAAAATGGCCTTCAGGAGGCACAAAAACACAGTCATGGTACTGTGTTTGTTCCCACTGAGGAGAATGAGTTAAAGCAGGGGTTCACAGAGTGACTTGCAAAGACTCCAAGGAGGTCGGCAAGAGGACCCTCAACAAAGCAAAACCCAAATTAGGAGGGTGAAACAAGGGATAAATTAGGAGCCAAAATTGTTGTCAGACGTAAGGAACAGATGTAAGTGTGTGCTAAGGGAAGTTGAAACAAAATTACATTCAGGGAGTACAAAAAAAAACCTTGCAAGGATACCAAAGACAGGGAGAGGTAAGAAACATTCTTACTCTCAGTCTTTGATTTTCATCTCCCATGGAATGCAAGCAGTTTTTACATTTTCAAAGTCCCACTGAAACT
>NC_056432.1:22265408-22267257 GCF_018296145.1 Oncorhynchus tshawytscha
TTCATCGACTACAGTTCGGCATTCAACACCATAGTACCCCTCCAAGCTCGCCATCAAGCTCGAGACCCTGGGTCTCGACCCCGCCTGTGCAACTGGGTACTGACTTCCTGACGGGCCGCCCAGGTGGTGAGGGTAGGCAACAACATCTCCTCCCCGCTGATCCTCAACACTGGGGCCCCACAAGGGTGCGTTCTGAGCCCCTCCTGTACTCCCTGTTCACCCACGACTGCGTGCCATGCACGCCTCCAACTCAATCATCAAGTTTGCGGACGACACAACAGTGGTAGGCTTGATTACCAACAACGACGAGACGGCCTACAGGGAGGAGGTGAGGGCCCTCGGAGTGTGGTGTCAGGAAAATAACCTCACACTCAACGTCAACAAAACTAAGGAGATGATTGTGGACTTCCAGAAACAGCAGAGGGAACACCCCCATCCACATCGATGGAACAGTAGTGGAGAGGGTAGCAAGTTTTAAGTTCCTCGGCATACACATCACAGACAAACTGAATTGGTCCACTCACACAGACAGCATCGTGAGGAAGGCGCAGCAGCGCCTCTTCAACCTCAGGAGGCTGAAGAAATCTTCGGCTTGTCACCAAAAGCACTCACAAACTTCTACAGATGCACAATCGAGAGCATCCTGGCGGGCTGTATCACCGCCTGGTATGGCAACTGCACCGCCCTCAACCGTAAGGCTCTCCAGAGGGTAGTGAGGTCTGCACAACGCATCACCGGGGGCAAACTACCTGCCCTCCAGGACACCTACACCACCCGATGCTACAGGAAGGCCATAAAGATCATCAAGGACATCAACCACCCGAGCCACTGCCTGTTCACCCCGCTGTCATCCAGAAGGCGAGGTCAGTACAGGTGCATCAAAGCTGGGACCGAGAGACTGAAAAACAGCTTCTATCTCAAGGCCATCAGACTGTTAAACAGCCACCACTAACATTGAGTGGCTACTGCCAACACACTGTCAATGACACTGACTCTACTCCAGCCACTTTAATCATGGGAACTGATGGGAAATGATGTAAATATATCACTAGCCACTTTAAACAATGCTACCTTATATAATGTTACTTACCCTACATTGTTCATCTCATATGCATACGTTGATACTGTACTCTATATCATCGACTGCATCCTTATGTAATACATGTATCACTAGCCACTTTAACTATGCCACTTGGTTTACATACTTATCTCATATGTATATACTGTACTCGATATCATCTACTGTATCTTGCCTATGCTGCTCTGTACCATCACTCATTCATATATCCTTATGTACATATTCTTTATCCCCTTACACTGTGTATAAGACAGTAGTTTTTTTTGGAATTGTTAGTTAGATTACTTGCTCGTTATTACTGCATTGTTGGAACTAGAAGCACAAGCATTTCGCTACACTCGCATTAACATCTGCTAACCATGTGTATGTGACAAATAAAATTTGATTTGATTTGATTTGCCTCCTTGACTTCATTTATTTGGGGGATGGGGCATAGGTGTGCTGGTTGCTCTGGTGTGGATTAAATTATGTATTGACTGTCAAATCCCCTCTGTAACTTCTGACAATGGCCATACAGTACCTCATATCATATTCACTGGAAAGGAATTGATTTTATGGTAATACTGCACCAAGATACAGATGGGTCATTCTTGAATTGCGGTCCCTCAGCTTCACAACCATGAAAAATACATTTAAATGACAAATAGTTACACATCATACATGTTTTTGTTTATATTGAACTGTTTATCACTGATACAACCTAATGCAAGTCCTTTAAACAGCAAAACTTTATCTTTATGCATTGTTTAAAGTACTAGGGGAAAGAAAATC
>NC_056432.1:22267357-22357357 GCF_018296145.1 Oncorhynchus tshawytscha
TCTAAGAGCTCAGATGCAAAAATTAAATTATCAACGTTTCGACAGCCAAGCTGTCTTCATCAGGGTATAATCACAAACACTGCGGGATGACTCGTTTATGTAGTGTCAAAACAGGTGTCTGTAATCATGGCCAAGAGTGGCCTAATATCATTTGTTAATTATCAAATATTAAAATGTCATACAAAGAACAGCATACAAACAACAAATGGATAGCATACGATCATTGATTAATTTGACTACACAAGCTTACAAACAATTACAATGGCAAAGTCACATTAATCACAAGAATGGCTTCAGATCAAAGTCTACGTTGAAACCAAAGGGAGCAAGGGTCTTTAAATTAAAGATCCAGGCAGCCTCTCGTTTTAACAATAAATTATCAAGGTCACCCCCTCTCCTAGGGAGGATGACATGTTCGATGCCAATACAACGCAGAGACGAAATTGAGTGGCCTGCCTCCAAGAATCAAATCAAATCAAATCAAATTTATTTATATAGCCCTTCATACATCAGCTGATATCTCAAAGTGCTGTACAGAAACCCAGCCTAAAACCCCAAACAGCAAGCAATGCAGGTGTAGAAGCACGGGCCGCAACTGGATAAGTAAAGTTTTTACACCTAATGGTGCTACGATGCTCTGAGATACGTACTTTTAATTCGCGCTTTGTTTTACCTACATAATTTTTAACACAAGGACAAGTTATAAGATGAATAACTGCCTTAGTGGAGCACGTAATAACGCCTTTGATTGGGATCGATTTCCCTGTTTGTGGGTGTTTGAAGGATCTACATTTATAAGTGCCATTGCATTGAGCACAGCCATTACACTTGTAATTTCCATCCAGTAGGGGAGTGTTGGACTAGTAACTGTAAAGGTTGCAAGTTCATATCCCCGAGCTGACAAGGTACAAATCTGTCGTTCTGCACCTGAACAGGCCGTTAACCCACTGTTCCTAGGCTGTCATTGAAAATAAGAGTTTGTTCTTAACTGACTTGCCTAGTAAAATAAAAAATTAACAGGGGCGATAGACGTTCAGAAATATCTTGGGGTGGGAAATCAGAGTGTACCAATTGGTCTGAGATTTCTGCGAGAATACGACCAAGGGAAGGTCCGAAAACACATTACCGAGATGATCATCGAATTTTAGGATGTGTCAATGTTTGTGAACAATTCCCTTAATTTGTTCAGAGCACTTTGAATAGCGGGTAGTTAGAACGCAAGAATGCGTCTTTTTGCGAGACTGACCTTAAAAAAAGGTCATGTCTCGTTTTGTTTTGAATTTTCTCAATGGCAATATAAATCTGATCATTCTTGTATCCCCTCTTCTTGAACTTTCTTTGCGTCTCAGCCATATTTCTGTCGAAATCTGAATAAAAATTAACATCTGCTGTTTCAATAAGATCCCCAATGTTGTTGATATACAAAATGAACAACAGTGGGCCCAAAATAGTACCTTGCGGAACACCTGAGCACAACTCTATGGACTATAGATTTACATCCATCCACCATTACACATTGGGACCCATTTGATAGGTAATTTATAAACCAATCTAGAGCATGACCAGTAATTCCACAACATTTTAACCTTTACACTACCACAGCATGGTCCACGGTGTCAAATGCCTTCGACAATCAATAAAAACAGACACACAATGTAACTTCTTATCAAGAACACAGTGGATGTCATTTAAAACCTTCAATGTTGCTGAAACAGTGCTGTGGCCAGACCTAAAACCTGATTGCATTCCATTTAAGAAGTTGTTTTCTTGGAAGTAGGTCTTTAGCTGCCTACTAACTAAGGACTCCAGTAGCTTTGACAGTACAGACAATTTTGATATGGGTACTAAAATGTCTGTGATCAAAACAATCCTGAAGTGTTGATTAGTCCTTAGCACAGTTGCTTCCTGTTTGAGTTTCTGCCTATAGGAAGGGAAGAGCAAAATAGAGTTGTGGACAGATTTGCCAAAAGGAGGGCGGGGGAGGGCCTTGAATACTTGAGAATACTGTTACGGGGATCCCAGGTGGCGTAGGGGTCTAAGGCACTGCATTGCAGTGATAGCTGTGCAACTTCTGGGCGACAGGGATGTCCTTGTCCCATCGCACACTAGTGTCTCCTGTGGCAGACCGGGTACAGTGCACGCTGACACGGTCGCCAGGTGCACGGTGTTTCCTCCGTCACATTGGTGCGGCTGGCTTCCGGGTTAAGTGGGCATTGTGTCAAGAAGCAGTGCGGCCTCTCCTGAGTCTGTATGGTGCAGCCACGAGACAATACTGGAACTACCAATTGGACTCCATGAAGTTGGGGAGAAAAAGGGGGTGAAAAACTAGAAAAAGAGAGAGAATACTGTTATGTTGAAAGAACGAGACCAGCTAAATCCTTTATAAACTGCTGGGGTGTTTATTAGCTACAACTCTCCTCACATTCATAACAGGAAGCAGATACGGTGGCTCCCATAGGACAGATAATGTGAGTCAAAGGGACCACACAACAATAAAACACAAGGGCTGAGTAGTGAACATAACAACTGTTTATTATTGATTCTCATGACAACACAATGTTGCTTTACTTTGTTTGTCAACGATGTAATTGTAAACAAACACTGTACGACCTCAAAACATGGTTACAACTAACGTTGATATCATGGATGGTCAGTCCTTACATCCACAGCTCTATCTATGCATTTGAGTGGTTACATTTCTCCAGCCCCATCCCTCAGCTGGTTACCAAATCAGTGGCAGGGTGGCCTCTCCTTTCTTTGACTACAGATTTAACCCACATTGTTAAAAAACATTTCAAAGTTAATCACGCTGATTGTATTAGAATTGTTCTTATCTGTGCTGTTTTGCACCACGGAAATATTGCATTGAGAGCCGAAACAAATCCTATAGATAGAAGACTGGATGATCAAGTCAAAGAAAAAATATCCTACAATCTGCAAGGCACCCAAACTTTGTCAATTGTGAGTTCTCAGTGAAATAAATCTTTTGTTATGTTATTTATCAGATCTTTACATTATCAACCTTAGTGTGCATTTGTGAACTTTGTACTCTCTCATTCCTGGTCATTATAATATAAATGGTAATGTACAGTAGGTGTTATCAGGCCTTTGTGATAAGGTCAAGCAGTTGATGAATTAAAAGGTACAATGTTCTCATTTGCTATGCTTTCTTTATTGATTAACAGAATGATCAGTGTTACACAGGAATCATTTAAATGTATTACTTTACTCAGGTTTTTCAAAATAATATCTGACTAACACAATGCAATATAAAACCTTACACCCCCTTGGTATATTCAGACGACTGAAACTGCTGCTAAAATATCATTTATATAATTCAATTGTTAATTGATTGAAAACAACATTAAAGAAAACTTTCTAAATTATCTCTGACAGTGACTTTATGACATAAAAGATAACATTGAGTGTCAGAAAATATTTAAAAATTAAACTGATATATTGCCATGCAAAAGCTAATATCTGGCCAAATTTTGGGGCTGATTCTGACTCTCCAACTCAGGTTTTTATTTGCCATACCAGATGTAGAGGGGCATACCACTGTTGCCAGCATTCAGATTTTTATCGATGAGGATCAAGCCGGCCTCGTCATAAGGGCCAGTTACATCAGGGTTGGATGTAACGGTCAAGGCCTTGATAGGGAGAGATCCATCTTTCTTGAACCAGACATACACTGGCTGACCGCATGTTCCCTCATTGAGGTTAACATTCACCACGGTGAAACCACGCTCCACTAGGATGGAATCCTGCTCACGGTTGATGCATGCATTCATCTCAGTGATCCCGCCGCCCACTGTGGTGGATTGACGGTACCAGAGGAAGATGGGTTTTCCTCCAGAACCTCTACTGAGATCTTCATCCAGCCGGATATAGCCCTCGTTGGAAAGGTCGATGTGTTGTTGGAATGAGGTGGCGGCAGCAACGTCACAGATGTAGGTCTTACTCTTTCTCTTCAACCAGAGGGTGATGAAATCTCCTGAGTTACTGCGGTTCAGATTGCATGGTAACCTTTCCCAGCCGAGCTTGAATTGGTGGGCCTCTTCTTTCTCATTAGTGGTGAGGAAGAGATCTTCAATGGGAATGTCATACTTAGGGCTTGCACCACTAGAGTACCACAGCTGGATGACGTCTCCTTGTGTTCCAGGGTTGAGGTTTTCTGGGAGCTCAGTGAACCCTGCTTTTTTCAGGACATCTTTCATTGCATCAGTGAATGAAAACTGGACTCTGGTGATGGGTTTACCATTGCCCTTTTTGTACCACATGTAAACTTTGGTGGTGGATGAAGTGCCTTTGTTGAGGTTGACATTTATCTTGTCATAGTCTTGGTCATGAAGCTGTTGGTCCATTTCACGGGTAGTGGAGATTGCAATTTCTGTGATGTATTTAGAAGCCATTTTGTGTCGTTGGAGACAAGTGTCTGTAAAGTGAGAATACATAGTGACATTGGTCAACACATCAAATGAAGCATGAAATGACACACTAAATACACCAAAGACCAGGACATTTGATAAGTGTAAAATATGAAGGAATTAGCGACCAGCTTCACTAAGTATATTCTCCAGGTGTCATAAAGGGGAAACAAGGCTTGATAAAATGAAGACTTCAAGGATGCACTAAAACACCCTAAACAGATACTAAAACACCCTAAACAGATACTAAAACACCCTAAACAGATACTAAAACACCCTAAACAGATACTAAAACACCCTAAACAGATACTAAAACACCCTAAACAGATACTACCTAAACAGAACTAAAACACCCTAAACAGATACTAAAACACCCTAAACAGATACTAAAACACCCTAAACAGATACTAAAAAACACCCTAAACAGATACTAAAACACCCTAAACAGATACTAAAACACCCTAAACATACTAAAACACCCTAAACAGATACTAAAACACCCTAAACAGATACTAAAACACCCTAAACAGATACTAAAACACCCTAAACCTAAACAGATACTAAAACACCCTAAACAGATACTGAAACACCCTAAACAGATACTAAAACACCCTAAACAGATACTAAAACACCCTAAACAGATACTACCCTAAACAGATACTAAAACACCCTAAACAGATACTAAAACACCCTAAACAGATACTAAAACACCCTAAACAGATACTAAAACACCCTAAACAGATACTAAAACACCCTAAACAGATACTAAAACACCCTAAACAGATACTAAAAAACACCCTAAACAGATACTAAAACACCCTAAACAGATACTAAAACACCCTAAACAGATACTAAAACACTAAAACACCCTAAACAGATACTAAAACACCCTAAACAGATACTAAAACACCCTAAACAGATACTAAAACACCCTAAACAGATACTAAAACACCCTAAACATATACTAAAACACCCTAAACAGATACTAAAACACCCTAAACAGATACTAAAACACCCTAAACAGATACTAAAACACCCTAAACAGATACTAAAACCCTAAACAGATACTAAAACACCCTAAACAGATACTAAAACACCCTAAACAGATACTAAAACACCCTAAACAGATACTAAAACACCCTAAACAGATACTAAAACACCCTAAACAGATACTAAAACACCCTAAACAGACACTAAAAAACTAAAACCCTAAACAGATACTAAAACACCCTAAACAGATACTAAAAAACACCCTAAACAGATACTAAAACAACTAAAACACCCTAAACAGATAAAACACTAAAAAACTAAAACCCTAAACAGATACTAAAAACACAGATACCACCTAAACAGATACTAAAACACCCTAAACAGATACTAAAACACCCTAAACAGATACTAAAACACCCTAAACAGATAAACAGATAAAACACCCTAAACAGATACTAAAACACCCTAAACAGATACTAAAACACCCTAAACAGACCCTAAACAGATACTAAAACACCCTAAACAGATACTAAAACACCCTAAACAGATACTAAAACACCCTAAACAGATACTAAAACACCCTAAACAGATACTAAAACACCCTAAACAGATACTAAAACACCCTAAACAGATACACCCTAAACAGATACTAAAATACTAAAACCCTAAACAGATACTAAAACACCCTAAACAGATACTAAAACACCCTAAACAGATACTAAAACACCCTAAACAGATACTAAAACACCCTAAACAGATACTAAAACACCCTAAACAGATACTAAAACACCCTAAACAGATACTAAAACACCCTAAACAGATACTAAAACACCCTAAACAGATACTAAAACACCCTAAACAGATACTAAAACACCCTAAACAGATACTAAAACACCCTAAACAGATACTAAAACACCCTAAACAGATACTAAAACAGACATTTGTTCTCGGCTGAGTCAAATGATTCATTATAATGATGTAAAATGAATTGGTTAACTGAAAAAACAACACTAAAGCACATATTCACACATCAGGAGGGGTAACAACGCCCCCTAGAGGACAATATTAGTCATGTATTTGTTTTCCTCTTACATTAATTATGATCCAAATTGAAGACTCTGATTCTTTGATCAACTGAATCAGGTGTTATGGTGTTAGTGGAACAAGAGAAACACATGTATCCCACCACCACCCTGCCCTTTATAGTAACACAGACATACTCATATACACATCAGAACCTTTCATTGGAAGTCATTTCTTTACCTGCGATGTTGTGTTCTTCCTCTGTTCTGGAGTGTCTTCTCTGGGAGATAGTGTCTTCTCTGGGAGAAAGTGTCTTCTCTGGGAGAAAGTGTCTTCTCTGGGAGAATGTATCTTCTCTGGGAGAAAGTGTCTTCTCTGGGAGAAAGTGTCTTCTCTGGGAGAAAGTGTCTTCTCTGGGAGAATGTATCTTCTCTGGGAGAATGTGTCTTCTCTGGGAGAATGTATCTTCTCTGGGAGAATGTATCTTCTCTGGGAGAAAGTGTCTTCTCTGGGAGAAAGTGTCTTCTCTGGGAGAAAGTGTCTTCTCTGGGAGAATGTGTCTTCTCTGGGAGAAAGTGTCACATCGAAGAGCTGAATTTCTCTTTTATACACTTTCTCCAGTTAAGTTGGCAAATGATTCACCATTCAGACTTCTACAGAATACGTATTCCTAGGAACTTTATCTTTCCTCCTCCTCAGACTACACCCTTCCTCTAGTCATATCTCAACCTGTCTGTCCATTACCCAGTTTATGTCTCCTTTTGACCCTGACCTTAAAGTAGGAATCCATAGAGGTGAAACTGCCACTTCAGTTTGCGATATTATAACAAAGATGTTAATTCAAACAACAAAAACAAAATAATGATCGGACATCATTCCACCTGATTACCTGAACAATAGAACAGCAGAGTATGTAGTAAAATGTTGTATTTGTTATTTACATATATTGTTTTAGAAGGTAGATCATATTTAATATTGCAGATAGATAGTGGCTTCTCTCAGTGTAATTGTCTGCATCATTTCCAATCCCCAATATATATTTTTTTATTATATTGATGTATTATTTTGCCCCTGACCCTACCACCCCTCCCCACATTATAGTAAACAAATGGACATCAACACTTAGGCTTCTACTACCATCTAATACATACTATATACATGTTACATACTATATACATGTTACATACTATATACATGTTACATTCTATATACATGTTACATACTATATACATGTTACAAACTATATACATGTTACACACTATATACATGTTACATACTATATACATGTTACATACTATATACATGTTACATACTATGTACATGTTACATACTATATACATGTTACATACTATATACATATTACATACTATATACACACTATATACATGTTACATTCTATATACATGTTACATACTATATATATGTTACATACTATATACATGTTACACACTATATACATGTTACATACTATATACATGTTACATACTATATACATGTTACATACTATATACATGTTAGACACAGTATATTTTATATTAAGTATTTTTAAAGTATATTAAGTATTTTTTTGTCTATCTCTGAAAACCATCCAGTTAGGATGAGTACAACCCCAAGAACACCATCCCAACCGTGATGCATGGAGGTGGAAACATCATTCTTTGGGGATGCTTTTCTGCAAAGGGGACAGGACGACTGCACCGTTTTGAGGGGAGGATGGATGGGGCCATGTATCGCGAGATCTTGGCCAACAACCTCCTTCCCTCAGTAAGAGCATTGAAGATGGGTTGTGGCTGGGTCTTCCAGCATGACAATGACCCGAACCACACAGCCAGGGCAACTAAGGAGTGGCTCCATAAGAAGCATCTCAGGGTCCTGGAGTGGCCTAGCCAGTCTCCAGACCTGAACCCAATAGAAAATATTTTGAGGGAGCTGAAAGTCCGTATTGCCCAGCGACAGCCCCGAAACCTGAAGGATCTGGAGAAGGTCTGTATGGAGGAGTGGGCCAAACTCCCTGCTGCAGTGTGTGCAAACCTGGTCAAGAACTACAGGAAACGTATGATCTCTGTAATTGCAAACAAAGGTTTCTGTACCAAATATTAAGTTTTGCTTTTCTGATGTATCAAATACTTATGTCAAGCAATAAAATGCAAATTAATTACTTTCAAATTATACAATGTGATTTTCTGGATTTTTGTTTTAGATTCCGTCTCTCACAGTTGAAGTGTACCTATGATAAAAAATTACAGACCTCTACATGCTTTGTAAGTAGGAAAACCTGCAAAATCGTCAGTGTAACAAATACTTGTTCTCCCCACTGTATATGGGGGATACAACCATCCCAGCTCTGCAGATTTTCCTGCGAAGAGTCAGAATCATTAGATCACTTATTTTGGTACTGCCCAAATGTGGCTTGTTTTGGTACTGCCCAAATGTGGCTTCATAGTCAATCGATCAATATTATTTTCAATATTCAATATGACATTATATTGGTTGAGAGAATGTTGTATAATAATAAAAAATTAAAAACTCTAAGTTTTGAATCTGGGGTCATTTTTTTGTATCAGTTCATAAATCATAAAGGAATTGATACATTGGACTCTCTTCCCAACAATTTTGCAACCTGGTCTATTTTTTTAAATTACAATTTTCTTGAACCAATTTGGTTTCTTAACCCTTAAGCCTAAAATGTTTGGAGCCCTGCAGAAATCCAGTAATAAAATAATCCCCATACAATCTGTCTGTTTAGGCTAGAGATGTCAGGTGCATTGGATGTGTCTCAATCCACCACATCAGCCGATGTTGCAATTCCGTATCTTTAGTGAAAAGTGTCAGAGCAAGAGTGGTGTTTGTCAGAGCAGGAGACATCCTGAAAACCTGTCTTGTCATTAAAACATCTGTAGCGTCCGAGCGGTTCAGTCTACAAACTAATACGACCTACAAACTAATATGACCTACAAACTAATACGACCTACAAACTAATATGACCTACAAACTAATATGACCTACAAACTAATATGACCTACAAACTAATATGACCTACAAACTAATATGACCTACAAACTAATATGACCTACAAACTAATACGACCTACAAACTAATACGACCTACAAACAAATATGACCTACAAACTAATACGACCTACAAACTAATACGACCTACAAACTAATACGACCTACAAACTAATATGACCTACAAACTAATACGACCTACAAACTAATATGACCTACAAACTAATATGACCTACAAACTAATATGACCTACAAACTAATATGACCTACAAACTAATATGACCTACAAACTAATATGACCTACAAACTAATATGACCTACAAACTAATATGACCTACAAACTAATACGACCTACAAACTAATATGACCTACAAAAACTACAAACTAATATGACCTACAAACTAATACGACCTACAAACTAATACGACCTACAAACTAATATGACCTACAAACTAATATGACCTACAAACTAATATGACCTACAAACTACGACCTACAAACTAATACGACCTACAAACTAATATGACCTACAAACTAATATATGACCTACAAACTAATATGACCTACAAACTAATATGACCTACAAAAACTACAAACTATACGACCTACAAACTAATATGACCTACAAACTAATATGACCTACAAACTAATACGACCTACAAACGACAAACTAATATACCAAACTAATATGACCTACAAACTAATATGACCTACAAACTAATATGACCTACAAACTAATACGACCTACAAACTAATACGACCTACAAACTAATACGACCTACAAACTAATACGTCCTACAAACTAATACGACCTACAAACTAATATGACCTACAAACTAATACGACCTACAAACTAATACGACCTACAAACTAATACGACCTACAAACTAATATGACCTACAAACTAATATGACCTACAAACTAATATGACCTACAAACTAATACGACCTACAAACTAATACGACCTACAAACTAATACGACCTACAAACTAATACGACCTACAAACTAATACGACCTACAAACTAATACGACCTACAAACTAATATGACCTACAAACTAATATGACCTACAAACTAATACGACCTACAAACTAATATGACCTACAAACTAATATGACCTACAAACTAATATGACCTACAAACTAATATGACCTACAAACTAATATGACCTACAAACTAATATGACCTACAAACTAATATGACCTACAAACTAATACGACCTACAAACTAATATGACCTACAAACTAATATGACCTACAAACTAATACGACCTACAAACTAATATGACCTACAAACTAATACGACCTACAAACTAATATGACCTACAAACTAATATGACCTACAAACTAATATGACCTACAAACTAATACGACCTACAAACTAATATGACCTACAAACTAATATGACCTACAAACTAATATGACCTACAAACTAATATGACCTACAAACTAATATGACCTACAAACTAATATGACCTACAAACTAATATGACCTACAAACTAATATGACCAACAAACTAATATGACCTACAAACTAATATGACCTACAAACTAATATGACCTACAAACTAATATGACCAACAAACTAATATGACCACTCTATGCAAAATGTCCGGGAGTCATCTAAAGCGAACCGTTACCCTTTTAAAAAATAAGTATGGTGGTAGTTTTGTGCCTAGTTTTGCGTTAAAAAAGTATATATATATACTGTAACCCCACACATCCTGTGCCAGACCTTAGGCCTCAAATACAAAGAACTTTGTTTTGTTCAGTACTTAGGAAATTTGTTGTTACTTAGTTTCCACCTTGAACTAGGGGAGTTAACAATCTCCCCCTAGGAGGAGGTGACTGACGCACAGACACTGTGGAGACAAGTGATTGGTTCCCATTACTCACACCATGGTACTCACGCCAGGGCAACAGTGTTTCCTTCTGACCTCCTTTGCCCTATTCTCTTTCTGATATTCTGCATAGCAACAGCGACACGTGATAGACAAACCTGACTTCTCCCCTCTCTGGTCCCCAGGTGACTGAGGCTCATATGAGGGAGGAAGAGCAGCTGCCAACACCAGACTCAGAAAGTAGACATTCTAATGACAAGAGATCACCAGACTCAGAAAGGAGACATTCTAATGACAAGAGATCACCAGACTCAGAAAGGAGACATTCTAATGACAAGAGATCACCAGACTCAGAAAGGAGACATTCTAATGACAAGAGATCACCAGACTCAGAAAGGAGACATTCTAATGACAAGAGATCACCAGACTCAGAAAGGAGACATTCTAATGACAAGAGATCACCAGACTCAGAAAGGAGACATTCTAATGACAAGATATCACCAGACTCAGAAAGGAGACATTCTAATGACAAGAGATCACCAGACTCAGAAAGGAGACATTCTAATGACAAGAGATCACCAGACTCAGAAAGGAGACATTCTAATGACAAGAGATCACCAGACTCAGAAAGGAGACATTCTAATGACAAGAGATCACCAGACTCAGAAAGGAGACATTCTAATGACAAGAGATCACCAGACTCTGAAAGGAGACATTCTAATGACAAGAGATCACCAGACTCAGAAAGGAGACATTCTAATGACAAGAGATCAACAGTTCAATCATATCAGCATATTCTGCAGATTAGACATATTAATTACCTTTGTTACTGAGCTAATTCTGATTTCTCCACCACAACCGAAAGACCTTCTCAAATTCAATAGCTAAATGATCCATGGTATGCCCATCTTAAAACGATTCGGCTCAACCCTCATTTGCAATATTTTATTACAGTGATCAGGTTATGAATATGTATTTTGTCATAAGTTTTCTTACAAATTAAGTTTTTAATATTCTATAAACATATAGTATTATTTCAATGACTAGATGGAACCTATGCTGTCACTAATCTGTGTTGTTACAATGTTAACTAGTGTGAAGCTAACCTCTTTATAACAGGGTCATGCTAGTTAGACAGAAAACAGATGGAGGCACTTCCAAACTGGAGATACTATCTGAACTTGTCCAGTGGTTGTTCTGTATATATTGTTGTCTTTGGTGTATTTCTATGCTACTAAGCTGCTGTTCAGTTTCATTGTTGTGTAATAGTGAGATGCAGCGCTGTCTTGGACAAGAGACCTTGATCATCTTGGACACTATAAACTGCCGTTGACAGATCAACTTAGTGACAACAAATCAAATCAAAATCAAATCAAATGGATTTATATAGCCCTTCGTACATCAGCTGATATCTCAAAGTGCTGTACAGAAACCCAGCCTAAAACCCCAAACTGCAAGCAATGCAGGTGCAGAAGCACGGTGGCTAGGTAAAACTCCCTAGAAAGGCCAAAACCTAGGAAGAAACCTAGAGAGGAACCAGGCCATGAGGGGTGGCCAGTCCTCTTCTGGCTGTGCCGGGTGGAGATTATAACAGAACATGGCCAAGATGTTCAAATGTTCATAAATGACCAGCATGGTCGAATAATAATAAGGCAGAACAGTTGAAACTGGAGCAGCAGCACGGTCAGGTGGACTGGGGACAGCAAGGAGTCATCATGTCAGGTAGTCCTGGGGCATGATCCTAGGGCTCAGGTCCTCCGAGAGAGAGAAAGAAAGAGAGAATTAGAGAGAGCATATGTGGGGTGGCCAGTCCTCTTCTGGCTGTGCCGGGTGGAGATTATAACAGAACATGGCCAAGATGTTCAAATGTTCATAAATGACCAGCATTGTCCAATAATAATAAGGCAGAACAGTTTAAACTGGAGCAGCAGCACGGCCAGGTGGACTGGGCTGGGGACAGCAAGGAGTCATCATGCCAGGTAGTCCTGGGGCATGGTCCTAGGGCTCAGGTCCTCCGAGAGAGAGAAAGAAAGAGAGAAGGAGAGAATTAGAGAACGCACACTTAGATTCACACAGGACACCGAATAGGACAGGAGAAGTACTCCAGATATAACAAACTGACCCTAGCCCCCCGACACATAAACTACTGCAGCATAAATACTGGAGGCTGAGACAGGAGGGGTCAGGAGACACTGTGGCCCCATCCGAGGACACCCCGGACAGGGCCAAACAACACCTGATATTGAAACACCACATACAATATAATCATACAAACTTGGTTCTTTCTCTCTTTCGTGTGCAAATGAAACAATCTTGGTCATGCATTTTTACATTGCAAATGGTCTACATTAAATTTAGAGTAAAACACTGCAATGACAAAGCACAGCTTTCAAGTACATTAGATCACTTGTTTTGGTATTGCCAATACATAGCTTTTTCTTGGTTCCATGTTCAGGAATGGCAGAAGAATTGCAACATTTACCTGGAGCTAACTCTGCATGTAGCACTGCTGGGTGATTTGAAAGTCATTGTCAATTTATAAATAATATAATGATACTCTTATCAAAAGTGATCATCTTTGCAATCTGTAGAAACTTCAGTGATGAATAATTTTGCACGCCCAATTTTTCAGTTTTTGATTTGTTAAAAAAGTTTGAAATATCCAATAAATGTCATTCCACTTCATGATTGTGTCCCACTGGTTGTTGATTCTTCACAAAAAAATACAGTTTTATATCTTTATGTTTGAAGCCTGAAATGTGGCAAAAGGTCGCAAAGTTCAAGGGGGCCGAATACTTTCGCAAGGCACTGTATATTTGGCATTTTCTCAACCAGCTTCAAGAGGGAGTCACCTGGAATGCATTTCAATTAACCACTGTGCCTTGTTAAAAGTTAATTTGTGGAATTTCTTTCCGTGGTGTTGTGACTAGGTAGGGGTGGTATGCAGAAGATATCCCTATTTTAAAGAAAAACCCTGGAATGAGTAGGTGTGTCAACTTTTGACTGGTACTATATATATATATGGGGAATTGGAAACTATGATGCAGACAATTACATTGATAGAAGCAACAATGTGCAATATTAAAGATGATCTGCCTCTAAAACAAATATGTAGAAAGAAAACCATAGTACATTGCTGTTCTATTGTGCAACAATGTAGAATGATGTCCGGGTGTTTGAAGTCACATCTTTGTTGTAGTGTGTGTGTGTGTGTGTGTGTGTGTGTGTGTGTGTGTGTGTGTGTGTGTGTGTGTGTGTGTGTGTGTGTGTGTGTGTGTGTGTGTGTGTGTGTGTGTGTTGAGAAAGGCATTGACCTGCAGTTCCCGAGATAGAGACACTGTGTGTGTGTGTGTGAGAAAGGCATTGACCTGCAGTTCCCGAGATAGAGACACTGACTATTCATAGTGTTTAAAGAATTCTAGTGAAGTAACCCTATTGGACCCCACTATCTGAAGATCTCCAGGTTCAGTGAATCATCACTTCTACCTCTAATCAAATCAAAATAAAATAAAATCTAAATTATTCAGTGAATCATCACTTCTACCTCTAATCAAATCAAAATAAAATAAAATCTAAATTATTTGTCACATACACATGGTTAGCAGATGTTAATGCGAGTGTAGAGAAATGCTTGTGCTTCTAGTTCCGACAATGCAGTAATAACCAACGAGTAATCTAACTAACAATTCCAAAACTACTACCTTATACACACAAGTGTAAGGGGATAAAGAATATGTACATAAAGATATATGAATGAGTGATGGTACAGAACGGCATAGGCAAGATGCAGTAGATGGTATCGAGTACAGTATATACATATGAGATGAGTAATGTAGGGTATGTAAACAAAGTGGCATAGTTTAAAGAGGCTAGTGATACATGTATTACATAAAGATGCAGTAGATGATATAGAGTACAGTATATACGTATGCATATGAGATGAGTATGTAAACCAAGTGGCATAGTTAAAGTGGCTAGTGATACATGTATTACATAAAGATGCAGTAGATGATATAGAGTACAGTATATACATATACATAAGAGATGAGTAATGTAGGGTATGTAAACATTATATGAAGTAGCATTGTTTAAAGTGGCTAGTGATATATTGTCCATCAATTTTCATCAATTCCCATTACTAAAGTGGATGGAGTTGAGTCAGTGTGTTGGCAGCAGACACTCAATGTTAGTGGTGGCTGTTTAACAGTCTGATGGCCTTGAGATAGAAGCTGTTTTTCAGTCTCTCGGTCCCTGCTTTGATGCACCTGTACTGACCTTCTGGATGATAGCGGGGTGAACAGGCAGTGGCTCAGGTGGTTGTTGTCCTTGATGATCTTTATGGCCTTCCTGTGACATCGGGTGGTGTAGGTGTCCTGGAGGGAAAGTAGTTTGCCCCCGGTGATGCGTTGTGCAGACCTCACTACCCTCTGGAGAGCCTTACGGTTGTGGGCGGCGCAGTTGACATACCAGGCGGTGATACAGCCCGACAGGATGCTCTCGATTGTGCATCTGTAGAAGCTTGTGAGTGCTTTTGGTGACAAGCCAAATTTCTTCAGCCTCCTGAGGTTGAAGAGGCGCTGCTGCGCCTTCTTCACGACGCTGTCTATGTGGGTGGACCAATTCAGTTTGTACGTGATGTGTACGCCAAGGAACTTAAAACTTACTACCCTCTCCACTACTGTCCCATCGATGTGGATAGGGGGGTGCTCCCTCTGCTGTTTCCTGAAGTCCACAATCATCTCCTTAGTTTTGTTGACGTTGAGTGTGAGGTTATTTTCCTGACACCACACTCCGAGGGCCCTCACCTCCTCCCTGTAGGCCGTCTCGTCGTTGTTGGTAATCAAGCCTACCACTGTAGTGTCGTCCGTAAATTTGATGATTGAGTTGGAGGTGTGCATGGCCACGCAGTCGTGGGTGAACAGGGAGTACAGGAGATGGCTGAGAATGCACCCTTGTGGGGCCTGAGTGTTGAGGATCAGCGGGGTGGAGATGTTGTTACCTACCCTCACCACCTTGGGGCGGCCCGTCAGGAAGTCCAGTACCCAGTTGCACAGGGCGGGGTCGAGCTTGATGATGAGTTTGGAGGGTACTATGGTGTTAAATGCTGAGCTGTTGTCGATGAACAGCATTCTCACATAGATATTCCTCTTGTCCAGATGGGTTAGGGCAGTGTGCAGTGTGGTTGAGATTGCGTCGTCTGTGGACCTATTTGGGCGGTAAGCAAATTGGAGTGGGTCTAGGGTGTCAGGTAGGGTGGAGGTGATATTGGCCTTGACTAGTCTCTCAAAGCACTTCATGATGACGGAAGTGAGTGCTACGGGGCGGTAGTTGTTTAGCTCAGTTACCTTAGCTTTCTTGGGAACAGGGAAAATGGTGGCCCTCTTGAAGCATGTGGGACCAGCAGACTGGGATAAGGTTTGATTGAATATGTCCGTAAACACACCAGCCAGCTGGTCTGCGCATGCTCTGAGGACGCGGCTGGGGATGCCGTCTGGGCATGCAGCCTTGCGAGGGTTAACACGTTTAAATGATTTACTCACGTCGGCTGCAGTGAAGGAGAGTCCGCATGTTTTGGTTGCAGGCCATGTCAGTGGCACTGTATTGTCCTCAATGCGGGCAAAAAAAGTGATTTAGTCTGCCTGGGAGCAAGACATCCTGATCCGTGACAGGGCTGGTTTTCTTTTTGTAATCCGTGATTGACTGTAGACCCTGCCACATACCTCTTGTGTCTGAGCCGTTGAATTGTGACTCTACTTTGTCTCTATAATCAGCAATCAGCAATCACAGGATTCATTCATGCTCCTTAGATGCCAGGTTAGGGTTAATGACTAATTTCCTGTTATGTTCTATGGACCCCCTGAAGTAGCCTTGGCCACCCCCTGGCCACCCCATGTATAAAACTCTAGTTCTGTCACGGACTCTGGCACACTCAGACAAGAGTGTTCTGAAATTGAAGTAAATAGTGAGAGTGAATTTGCTACGTCTATCAACAGTTGTTGCAGTGACAGCATAAACATTCTATTGAAATGGTTTCTTAGACATGTAGCTAGCTAAACAGTGAAGCATAATCCTAACTCATAACGTTACTACCCTGCATGAATCTGCAGGTAGCTAACCAAACAGGTTCAATGTTAGCTAGCTAAAATTAGGTTATAACTAGCAATGCAAATGGCTCTGAGATAATACACATATCATACATGTCATGTTAGATAGCTAGCCAGCCAGCTAACGTTAGCTAGCTGACAGTACACTTTAATTTGATATGAAAACTACTTCTGTCAAAATTTGAAACGTGTAATATCTGAAAATGTAACTAGTCTCTCGTACCCATGTATATGGACGCTTCTCTCTCTGTCACGGATGCCATGGTTACCCTTAGTTTGAAGATGTAATCCGGAGCTTTCTGTGTGTTCTCCTTTCGACTCTGTCAGCGTATTTGCAATCAAACGGTAGAATGTTCTCTATCTCCTTAGCTATCGTGCTCTTAGTCCACTGATTTCAAAACTCACTTCTCCAGAAAGTGGAGAGCAACACTTATGCAGTTCTTCTACATGATATCTTTCAGAAAAGCAGTGTTAGAAATGATTACCTCCACAGACTGACCTGCTCATATTATAGACAGAAGAGTTCCACATGGGAGACCAATCTGAACTCCTCTCTCGGCATGTCCAGCCCACTCATC
This sequence comes from Oncorhynchus tshawytscha, assembly GCF_018296145.1. Lineage (NCBI taxonomy): Eukaryota > Metazoa > Chordata > Actinopteri > Salmoniformes > Salmonidae > Oncorhynchus > Oncorhynchus tshawytscha. The sequence goes on from NC_056432.1 coordinate 22,285,328, forward strand.
TTCTCAGCCAATCTTGACTAGCGGGAAGGTTGCTGACTTTTTCCATGGATAAACCAACTAGCCTCGTATACATTTGTTTTTTTGTATTTACAGATGGCATACATGTTTGTGCATGAAGGGTGTTGATTTTGCAGTCGTGCATCCTTGGTATCAAATTGTGAAGGTCTATCCCAATGACTTTGATCTCCTCCTTGGTACTGTAACTTTAACATTTCATTTAGATTTTTAATGAGAACCAGTTGAAATGCACTTTATCCTAAACGTCTGTTATGTTAACTGTTGCTGAACACAAAGGTGAAAAGGTCAGGGCAGCTCCCAGTCCTGGTGTTCTGTCCTCTCCATGGATTCTGGCTTTCATTCTCTCATTCCCAGTGAGGGAACACACCTTGTCTGAAGGTTGCTCCTATTCAGTCTAGTATTCATACAGTGTCTCTGGGCATTATAATGGGTGGACATGGAATTCATGACTCTACACATGGAACCCAAGACTGAGATGAGCCTGGTTTGAGTATCTTTGATAAGAGGAACAAGTGACATGTAGATGAGTGTAATTGTTTTGGTCCCAGTATACCAAAGGATGGGTGGAAGAGCATATGACCTCACACATCGTAGGTGGTATTGCAACACAAGAATATTCTTTACATTTTTAAGAGTGAAAGGGAATGAACTGTTAAAATTAAGAGTAAATGATATGATAATAATTAGGCAAAGACTCAGATTCTGCAAAAGGTTTGTTGTTCTTTATTCAGAGAACGTTCTAAAGTCAACCAAAATGTGAGTAGTCTTTATACCACCCCACACACCCACACACCCCCACATCCCCACACACACACAAACAGTAGGTGGGCTGTATCTTTTTCCACAGTTCACATTCCTCGTTTACTGTTCACTGTTCTACCCATCTGGCAGTTCCTCGTTGTTCCCTTCCTCCCTCTCTTAGAGGGGCCTTGACAGGGCCTCTTTCCGGTCAAAAGTTTTTCAGAGTTCCAACCAAGTAAAGGTCATGTATAGTTCAATTGTCCTCTGTGTTTTCTCAGTCACACATTTCTCACCCTTAACGAAACCTTATTGGATTTTAGTCTAATTATTCTTTAGTCATTACTTTAAACAAAAATTCCCTTATCAGTTACACCAGCTCTGTCAGGAGGAAATGGGCCAAAATTCCCCCAACTTATTGTGGGAAGCTTGTGGAAGGCTACCCAAAACGTTTGATCCAAGTTAAACAATTTAAAGGCAATGCTACCAAATACTAATTGAGTGTATGTAAACTTCTGACCCACTGGGAATGTGATGAAAGAAATAAAAGCTGAAATGAATCATTCTCTACTATTATTCTGACATTTCACATTCTTAAAATAAAGTGGTGATCCTAACTGACCAAAGACAAGGAATTTTTACTAAGACTAAATGTCAGGAATTGTGTCACAACTTGCAAACTTGTTTACGTGTGGCTGTGCGTTTTGTTGCCAACCTATTTTGCTACCTGACAACTTTACGGTTTTTACTTTTTAATTACCATTTATTTTTGTTTTTTCTCTCAACTTTTTTTCATTCATTTTTTTTACTCCTGATGCTTTATCTGGACATGGTTCGTCAGGACCTCCAACAGTCGAAGCTAAGTAGTAACATTAACATGATGCCTTCTAATTGCAGACGCTGTACTCATAATATACAGGAGAACGATCGCTTTACGGCGAGGATAGCTGTGCTACAAGCCCAGCTTCAGACGCAGTCGTTAGGCAAGGGTAATTTCAGTGTAGGAAAGGATGAAACAGCGTCTGTGCCACAAGTAAGTACAGATTGTAACGTTAGTATAAATCCCCTCGCACGGTCCCACAGCCGGACAACTTTCTCACGATTTCTGGAGGGAAATGCTGTAGGAATGCTCAACCGTAGCTCATTCAGCCGACAGAAACTTTCAACCGGTTTTCCCCATTAAGCAGCGAATCGGAGTCAGAGGCCGAGTCTTCTCTGGTCTCTACTCCTCCCGTTACGGGGTCTGAGACGCCGAAGCTTCCCACCATTAGCTCTGACAAATTGAAAACTCTAGTCATTGGCGACTCCATTACCCGCAGTATTAGACTTAAAACGAATCATCCAGCGATCATACACTGTTTACCAGGGGGCAGGGCTACCGACGTTAAGGCTAATCTGACGATGGTGCTGGCTAAAGCTAAAACTGGCGAGTGTAGAGAGTATAGAGATATTGTTATCCTTGTCGGCTCCAACGATGTTAGGATGAAACAGTCAGAGATCACCAAGCGCAAAAAAGCTTCAGCGTGTAAATCAACATCGAGTAATTGTCTCTGGCCCCCTCCCAGTTAGGGGGAGTGATGAGCTCTACAGCAGAGTCTCACAACTCAATCGCTGGTTGAAAACTGTTTTCTGCCCCTCCCAAAAGATAGAATTTGTAGATAATTGGCCCTCTTTCCGGGAAGCCTGACCTGCTGAGGAGTGACGGACTCCATCCTAGCTGGAGGGGTGCTCTCATCTTATCTACCAACATAGACAGGGCTCTAACTCCTCTAGCTCCACAATGAAATAGGGTGCAGGCCAGGCAGCAGGCTGTTAGCCAGCCTGCCAGCATAGTGAAGTCTGCCACTAGCACAGTCAGTGTAGTCAGCTCAGCTTTCCTCATTGAGACCGTGTCTGTGCCTCAACCTAGGTTGGGCAACACTAAACATGGCGGTGTTCGCCTTAGCAATCTCACTAGGATAAAGACCTCCATTCCTGTCATTATTGAAAGAGATTGTGATACCTCACATCTCAAAATAAGGCTACTTAATGTTAGATCCCTTACTTCAAAGGCAATTATAGTCAATGAACTAATCACTGATCATAATCTTGATGTGATTGGCCTGACTGAAACATGGCTTAAGCCTGATGAATTTACTGTGTTAAATGAGGCCTCACCTCCTGGCTACACTAGTGACCATATCCCCCGTGCATCCCGCAAAGGCAGAGGTGTTGCTAACATTTACGATAGCAAATTTCAATTTACAAAAAAAAAATGACGTTTTCGTCTTTTGAGCTTCTAGTCATGAAATCATGCAGCCTACTCAATCCCTTTTTATAGCTACTGTTTACAGGCCTCCTGGGCCATATACAGCGTTCCTCATTGAGTTCCCTGAATTCCTTTCGGACCTTGAAGTCATAGCAGATAATATTCACATTTTTGGTGACTTTAATATTCACATGGAAAAGTCCACAGACCCACTCCAAAAGGCTTTCGGAGCCATCATCTATTCAGTGGGTTTTGTCCAACATGTCTCTGGACCTACTCACTGTCACAGTCATACTCTGGACCTTTGTTTTGTTGCAAAGCTAACTAAAAAGCAGCATTCCCCAAGAGAGGATGGCTTTCACTTCAGCAGTAATAAATTCATGAACTTCTTTGAGGAAAAGATCATGATTATTAGAAAGCAAATTACAGACTCCTCTTTAAATCTGCGTATTCCTTCAAAGCTCAGTTGTCCTGAGTCTGCACAACTCTCCCAGGACCTAGGATCAAGAGAGACGCTCAAGTGTTTTATATATTGGGGATTGGAAATGATGCAGACAATTACACTGAGAGAAGCCACTATCTATCTGCAATATTTTTTTATTTTTTATTTTTTATTTCACCTTTATTTAACCAGGTAGGCTAGTTGAGAACAAGTAGAGAAAAAAAGGGGAAAAAAGGGAGTCTATATACATTGTGTGCAAAAGGCATGAGGAGGTAGGCGAATAATTACAATTTTGCAGATTAACACTGGAGTGATAAATGATCAGATGGTCATGTACAGGTAGAGATACTGGTGTGCAAAAGAGCAGAAAAGTAAATAAATATAAACAGTATGGGGAAGAGGTAGGTAAATTTGGGTGGGCTATTTACCGATAGACTATGTACAGCTGCAGCGATCGGTTAGCTGCTCAGATAGCAGATGTTTGAAGTTGGTGAGGGAGATAAAAGTCTCCAATTTCAGCGATTTTTGCAATTCGTTCCAGTCACAGGCAGCAGAGAACTGGAAGGAAAGGCGGCCAAATGAGGTGTTGGCTTTAGGGATGATCAGTGAGATACACCTGCTGGAGCGCGTGCTACGGGTGGGTGTTGCCATCGTGACCAGTGAACTGAGATAAGGCGGAGCTTTACCTAGCATGGACTTGTAGATGACCTGGAGCCAGTGGGTCTGGCGACTAATATGTAGCGAGGGCCAGCCGACTAGAGCATACAGGTCGCAGTGGTGGGTGGTATAAGGTGCTTTAGTAACAAAACGGATGGCACTGTGATAAACTGCATCCAGTTTGCTGAGTAGAGTAATGGAAGCCATGTTGTAGATGACATCGCCGAAGGCGAGGATCAGTAGGATAGTCAGTTTTACTAGGGTAAGTTTGGCGGCGTGAGTGAAGGAGGCTTTGTTGCGGAATAGAAAGCCGACTCTAGATTTGATTTTAGATTGGAGATGTTTGATATGAGTCTGGAAGGAGAGTTTACAGTCTAGCCAGACACCTAGGTACTTATAGATGTCCACATATTCAAGGTCGGAACCATCCAGGGTGGTGATGCTGGTCGGGCGTGCGGGTGCAGGCAGCAAACGGTTGAAAAGCATGCATTTGGTTTTACTAGCGTTTAAGAGCAGTTGGAGGCCACGGAAGGAGTGTTGTATGGCATTGAAGCTCATTTGGAGGTTAGATAGCACAGTGTCCAAGGACGGGCCGGAAGTATACAGAATGGTGTCGTCTGCGTAGAGGTGGATCAGCGAATCGCCCGCAGCAAGAGCAACATCATTGATATATTCAGATGATCTATGATCAATATATGATCTCTAAAACAATATGTATAAATAACAAATACAACATTTTACTACATACTGTTCTATTGTTCAGGTAATCATTTACTACATACTGTTCTATTGTTCAGGTAATCATTTACTACATACTGTTCTATTGTTCAGGTAATCATTTACTACATACTGTTCTATTGTTCAGGTAATCATTTACTACATACTGTTCTATTGTTCAGGTAATCATTTACTACATACTGTTCTATTGTTCAGGTAATCATTTACTACAAACTGTTCTATTGTTCAGGTAATCAGGTGGAATGGAACTACATACTCTGCTGTTCTGTTGTTCAGGTAATCAGGTGGAATGGAACTACATACTCTGCTGTTCTATTGTTCAGGTAATCAGGTGGAATGGAACTACATACTCTGCTGTTCTATTGTTCAGGTAATCAGGTGGAATGGAACTACATACTCTGCTGTTCTATTGTTCAGGTAATCAGGTGGAATGGAACTACATACTCTGCTGTTCTATTGTTCAGGTAATCAGGTGGAATGGAACTACATACTCTGCTGTTCTATTGTTCAGGTAATCAGGTGGAATGGAACTACATACTCTGCTGTTCTATTGTTCAGGTAATCAGGTGGAATGGAACTACATACTCTGCTGTTCTATTGTTCAGGTAATCAGGTGGAATGGAACTACATACTCTGCTGTTCTATTGTTCAGGTAATCAGGTGGAATGGAACTACATACTCTGCTGTTCTATTGTTCAGGTAATCAGGTGGAATGATGTCCGATCATCATTTTGTTTTTGTTGTTTGAATTAACATCTTTGTTATAATATCGCAAACTGAAGTGGCAGCTTCACCTCTATGAAACTCAACTTTAAGGTCAGGGTCAAAAGGAGACATGAACTGGGTAATGGATGGACAGGTTGAGATATGACTAGAGGAAGGGTGTAGTCTGAGGAGGAGGAAAGATAAAGTTCCTAGGAATACGTATTCTGTAGAACTCTGAATGGTGAATCATTTGCCAACTTAACTGGAGAAAGTGTATAAAAGAGAAACTCAGCTCTTCGATGTGACACTTTCTCCCAGAGAAGACACTATCTCCCAGAGAAGACACTTTCTCCCAGAGAAGATACATTCTCCCAGAGAAGATACATTCTCCCAGAGAAGACTCTATCTCCCAGAGAAGACACTATCTCCCAGAGAAGACACTCCAGAACAGAGGAAGAACTCAACATCGCAGGTAAAGAAATGACTTCCAATGAAAGGTTCTGATGTGTATATGAGTATGTCTGTGTTACTATAAAGGGCAGGGTGGTGGTGGGATACATGTGTTTCTCTTGTTCCACTAACACCATAACACCTGATTCAGTTGATCAAAGAATCAGAGTCTTCAATTTGGATCATAATTAATGTAAGAGGAAAACAAATACATGACTAATATTGTCCTCTAGGGGGCGTTGTTACCACTCCTGATGTGTGAATATGTGCTTTAGTGTTGTTTTTTCAGTTAACCAATTCATTTTACATCATTATAATGAATCATTTGACTCAGCCGAGAACAAATGTCTGTTTTAGTATCTCTTTAGGGTGTTTCAGTATCTGTTTAGGGTGTTTTAGTATCTGTTTAGGGTGTTTTAGTATCTGTTTAGGGTGTTTTAGTATCTGTTTAGGGTGTTTTAGTATCTGTTTAGGGTGTTTTAGTATCTGTTTAGGGTGTTTCAGTATCTGTTTAGGGTGTTTTAGTATCTGTTTAGGGTGTTTTAGTATCTGTTTAGGGTGTTAGGGTGTTTTAGTATCTGTTTAGGGTGTTTTAGTGTCTGTTTAGGTGTTTTAGTATCTGTTTAGGTGTTTTAGTATCTGTTTAGGTGTTTTAGTATCTGTTTAGGGTGTTTCAGTATCTGTTTAGGTGTTTTGTTTTAGTATCTGTTTAGGGTGTTTTAGTATCTGTTTAGGGTGTTTTAGTATCTGTTTAGGTGTTTTAGTATCTGTTTAGGGTGTTTTAGTATCTGTTTAGGGTGTTTTAGTATCTGTTTAGGGTGTTTTCAGTATCTGTTTAGGGTGTTTTAGTATCTGTTTAGGGTGTTTTAGTATCTGTTTAGGGTGTTTTAGTATCTGTTTAGGGTGTTTTAGTTCTGTTTAGGGTGTTTTTTAGTGTCTGTTTAGGGTGTTTTAGTGTCTGTTTAGGTGTTTTAGTATCTGTTTAAGTATCTGTTTAGGGTGTTTTAGTATCTGTTTAGGGTGTTTTAGTATCTGTTTAGGGTGTTTTAGTTTAGGGTGTTTTAGTATCTGTTTAGGGTGTTTTAGTATCTGTTTAGGGTGTTTTAGTATCTGTTTAGGGTGTTTTAGTATCTGTTTAGGGTGTTTTAGTATCTGTTTAGGGTGTTTTAGTATCTGTTTAGGGTGTTTTAGTATCTGTTTAGGTGTTTTAGTATCTGTTTAGGTGTTTTAGTATCTGTTTAGGGTGTTTTAGTATCTGTTTAGGTGTTTTAGTATCTGTTTAGGTGTTTTAGTATCTGTTTAGGGTGTTTTAGTATCTGTTTAGGGTGTTTTAGTATCTGTTTAGGGTGTTTTAGTATCTGTTTAGGGTGTTTTAGTATCTGTTTAGGGTGTTTTAGTATCTGTTTAGGGTGTTTTAGTATCTGTTTAGGGTGTTTTAGTATCTGTTTAGGGTGTTTTAGTATCTGTTTAGGGTGTTTTAGTATCTGTTTAGTATCTGTTTAGGGTGTTTTAGTATCTGTTTAGGGTGTTTTAGTATCTGTTTAGGGTGTTTTAGTATCTGTTTAGGGTGTTTTAGTATCTGTTTATCTGGGTGTTTTCAGTATCTGTTTAGGGTGTTTTAGTATCTGTTTAGGGTGTTTTAGTATCTGTTTAGGGTGTTTTAGTATCTGGGTGTTTTAGTATCTGTTTAGGGTGTTTTAGTATCTGTTTAGGGTGTTTTATCTGTTTAGGGTGTTTTAGTATCTGTTTAGGGTGTTTTAGTATCTGTTTAGGGTGTTTTAGTGTCTGTTTAGGGTGTTTTCAGTATCTGTTTAGGGTGTTTTAGTATCTGTTTAGGGTGTTTTAGTATCTGTTTAGGTGTTTTGTGTTTTAGTATCTGTTTAGGGTGTTTTAGTATCTGTTTAGGGTGTTTTAGTATCTGTTTAGGGTGTTTTAGTATCTGTTTAGGGTGTTTTAGTATCTGTTTAGGGTGTTTTAGTATCTGTTTAGGGTGTTTTAGTATCTGTTTAGGGTGTTTTAGTATCTGTTTAGGTGTTTTAGTATCTGTTTAGGGTGTTTTAGTATCTGTTTATGGTGTTTTAGTATCTGTTTAGGGTGTTTTAGTATCTGTTTAGGGTGTTTTAGTATCTGTTTAGGGTGTTTTAGTATCTGTTTAGGGTGTTTTAGTATCTGTTTAGGGTGTTTTAGTATCTGTTTAGGGTGTTTTAGTATCTGTTTAGGGTGTTTTAGTATCTGTTTAGGGTGTTTTAGTATCTGTTTAGGGTGTTTTAGTATCTGTTTAGGGTGTTTTAGTATCTGTTTTAGTATCTGTTTAGGGTGTTTTAGTATCTGTTTAGGGTGTTTTAGTATCTGTTTAGTGGTGTTTTAGTATCTGTTTAGGGTGTTTTAGTATCTGTTTAGGGTGTTTTAGTATCTGTTTAGGGTTTTAGTATCTGTTTAGGGTGTTTTAGTATCTGTTTAGGGTGTTTTAGTATCTGTTTAGGGTTTTAGTATCTGTTTAGGGTGTTTTAGTATCTGTTTAGGGTGTTTTAGTATCTGTTTAGGGTGTTTTAGTATCTGTTTAGGGTGTTTTAGTATCTGTTTAGGGTGTTTTAGTATCTGTTTAGGGTGTTTTAGTATCTGTTTAGTATCTGTTTAGGGTGTTTTAGTATCTGTTTAGGGTGTTTTAGTATCTGTTTATCTGGGTGTTTTAGTGTCTGTTTAGGGTGTTTTAGTATCTGTTTAGGGTGTTTTAGTATCTGTTTAGGGTGTTTTAGTGTCTGTTTAGGGTGTTTTAGTATCTGTTTAGGGTGTTTTAGTATCTGTTTAGGGTGTTTTAGTATCTGTTTAGGGTGTTTTAGTATCTGTTTAGGGTGTTTTAGTATCTGTTTAGGGTGTTTTAGTATCTGTTTAGGGTGTTTTAGTATCTGTTTAGGGTGTTTTAGTATCTGTTTAGGGTGTTTTAGTGCATCCTTGAAGTCTTCATTTTATCAAGCCTTGTTTCCCCTTTATGACACCTGGAGAATATACTTAGTAAAGCTGGTCGCTAATTCCTTCATATTTTATACTTATCAAATGTCCTGGTCTTTGGTGTAATTCGTGTGTCATTTCATGCTTCATTTGATGTGTTGACCAATGTCACTATGTATTCTCACTTTACAGACACTTGTCTCCAACGACACAAAATGGCTTCCAAATACATCACAGAAATTGCAATCTCCACTACCCGTGAAATGGACCAACAGCTTCATGACCAAGACTATGACAAGATAAATGTCAACCTCAACAAAGGCACTTCATCCACCACCAGAGTTTACATCTGGTACAAAAAGGGCAATGGTAAACCCATCACCAGAGTCCAGTTTTCATTCACTGATGAAATGAAGGATGTCCTGAAAAAGGCAAGGTTCACTGAGCTCCCAGAAAACCTCAACCCTGGAACACAAGGAGACGTCATCCAGCTGTGGTACTCTAGTGGTGCAAGCCCTAAGTATGACATTCCCATTGAAGATCTCTTCCTCACCACTAATGAGAAAGAAGAGGCCCACCAATTCAAGCTCGGCTGGGAAAGGTTACCATGCAATCTGAACCGCAGTAACTCAGGAGATTTCATCACCCTCTGGTTGAAGAGAAAGAGTAAGACCTACATCTGTGACGTTGCTGCCGCCACCTCATTCCAACAACACATCGACCTTTCCAACGAGGGCTATATCCGGCTGGATGAAGATCTCAATAGAGGTTCTGGAGGAAAACCCATCTTCCTCTGGTACCGTCAATCCACCACTGTGGGCGGCGGGATCACTGAGATGAATGCATGCATCAACCGTGAGCAGGATTCCATCCTAGTGGAGCGTGGTTTCACCGTGGTGAATGTTAACCTCAATGAGGGAACATGCGGTCAGCCAGTGTATGTCTGGTTCAAGAAAGATGGATCTCTCCCTATCAAGGCCTTGACCGTTACATCCAACCCTGATGTAACTGGCCCTTATGACGAGGCCGGCTTGATCCTCATCGATAGAAATCTGAATGCTGGCAACAGTGGTATGCCCCTCTACATCTGGTATGGCAAATAAAAACCTGAGTTGGAGAGGCAGAGTCAGCCCCAAAATATGGCCAGATATTAGCTTTTGCATGGCAATATATCAGTTTAATTTTTAAATATTTTTCTGACACTCAATGTTATCTTCTATGTAATAAAGTCACTGTCAGAGAAAATTTAGAACGTTTTCTTTAATGTTGTTTTCAATCAATTAACAATTGAATGATTGAAATTTTATTTTAGCAGCAGGTTTAAGTCATCTGAATATTGTTAGTCAGATATTATTTTGAAAAACCTGAGTAAAGTAATACATTTAAATGATTCCTGTGTAACACTGATCATTCTGTTAATCAATAAAGAAAGCATAGCAAATGAGAACATTGTACCTTTTAATTCATCAACTGCTTGACCTTATCACAAAGGCCTGATAACACCTACTGTACATTACCATTTATATTATAATGACCAGGAATGGGAGAGTACAAAGTTCACAAATGCACACTAAGGTTGATAATGTAAAGATCTGATAAATAACATAACTAAAGGTTTATTTCACTGAGAACTCACATTTGACAAAGTTTGGGTGCCTTGCAGATTGTAGGATATTTTTTCTTTGACTTGATCATCCAGTCTTCTATCTATATGATTTGTTTCGGCTCTCAATGCAATATTTCCGTGGTGCAAAACAGCACAGATAAGAACAATTCAAATACAATCAGCGTGATTAACTTTGAAACGTTTTTTAACAATGTGGGTTAAATCTGTAGTCAAAGAAAGGAGAAGCCACCCTGCCACTGATTTGGTAACCAGCTGAGGGATGGGGCTGGAGAAATGTAACCACTCAAATGCATAGATAGAGCTGTGGATGTAAGGACTGACCATCCATGATATCAACGTTAGTTGTAACCATGTTTTGAGGTCGTACAGTGTTTGTTTACAATTACATCGTTGACAAACAAAGTAAAGCAACATTGTGTTGTCATGAGAATCAATAATAAACAGTTGTTATGTTCACTACTCAGCCCTTGTGTTTTATTGTTGTGTGGTCCCTTTGACTCACATTATCTGTCCTATGGGAGCCACCGTATCTGCTTCCTGTTATGAATGTGAGGAGAGTTGTAGCTAATAAACACCCCAGCAGTTTATAAAGGATTTAGTTGGTCTTGTTCTTTCAACATAACAGTATTCTCTCTCTTTTTCTAGTTTTTACCCCCTTTTTCTCCCCAACTTCATGGAGTCCAATTGGTAGTTCCAGTCTTGTCTCGTGGCTGCACCATACGGACTCAGGAGAGGCCGCACTGCTTCTTGACACAATGCCCACTTAACCCGGAAGCCAGCCGCACCAATGTGACGGAGGAAACACCGTGCACCTAGCGACCGTGTCAGCGTGCACTGTACCCGGCCTGCCACAGGAGACACTAGTGCACGATGGGACAAGGACATCCCTGTCGCCCAGAATCACTAGTGGCACAGCTATCACTGCAATGCAGTACCTTAGACCCCATATGCCACCTGGGATCCCCGTAACAGTATTCTCAAGTATTCAAGGCCCTCCCCCGCCCTCCTTTTGGCAAATCTGTCCACAACTCTATTTTGCTCTTCCCTTCCTATAGGCAGAAACTCAAACAGGAGTCCTCAGAGCATGCTCAGACCAGATGGCTGGTGTGTTTACGGACATATTCAATTTCAGAAACTCAAACAGGAAGCAACTTTGCTAAGGACTAATCAACACTTCAGGATTGTTTTGATCACAGACATTTTAGTACCCATATCAAAATTGTCTTTACTGTCAAAGGTACTGGAGTCCTTAGTTAGTAGGCAGCTAAAGACCTACTTCCAAGAAAACAACTTCTTAAATGGAATGCAATCAGGTTTTAGGTCTGGCCACAGCACTGTTTCAGCAACATTGAAGGTTTTAAATGACATCCACTGTGCTCTTGATAAGTTGTTACATTGTGTGTCTGTTTTTATTGATTGTCGAAGGCATTTGACACCGTGGACCATGCTGTGTTATTGCAAAGGTTAAAATGTTGTGGAATTACTGGTCATGCTCTAGATTGGTTTATAAATTACCTATCAAATCGTACACAATGTGTAATGGTGGATGGTTGTAAATCTGAGTCCATAGAGTTGTGCTCAGGTGTTCCGCAAGGTTCTATTTTGGGCCCACTGTTGTTCATTTTGTTTATCAACAACATTGGGAATCTTATTGAAACAGCAGATGTTCATTTTTATTCAGATTTCGACAGAAATATGGCTGAGACCATATGGGGCTACAAGAATGATCAGATTAATATTGCCATTGAGAAAATTCAAAACGAAACGAGACATGACCTTTTTCAAGGTCAGTCTCGCAAAAATACGCATTCTTGTGTTCTAACTACCTGCTATTCAAAGTGCTCTGAACAAATTAAGGGAATTGTTCACAAACATTGGCACATCCTAAAATCCGATGATCGTCTCGGTAATGTGTTTTCGGACCTTCCCTTGGTCGTATTCTCGCGGGGCAGAAATCTCAGACCAATTGGTACAATTTGATTTACCACCCCAAGATATTCCTGAACGTCTATTTGCGCCCCTACTGGATGGAAATTACAAGTGTAATGGCTGTGCTCAATGCAATGGCACTTATAAATGTAGATCCTTCAAACACCCACAAACAGGGAAATCGATCCCAATCAAAGGCGTTATTACGTGCTCCACTAAGGCAGTTATTTATCTTATAACTTGTCCTTGTGGTAAAAATGATGTAGGTAAAACAAAGCGCGAATTAAAAGTACGTATCTCAGAGCATCGTAGCACCATTAGGTGTAAAAACATTACTTATCCAGTTGCGGCCCACTTCTTGGAGGCAGGCCACTCGATTTCCTCTCTGCGTTGTATTGGCATCGAACATGTCATCCTCCCTAGGAGAGGGGGTAACCTTGATCATTTATTGTTAAAACGAGAGGCTGCCTGGATCTTTAACTTAAAGACCCTTGCTCCCTTCGGTCTCAACGTAGACTTTGATCTGAAGCCATTCTTGTGATTAATGTGACTTTGCCATTGTAATTGTTTGTAAGCTTGTGTAGTCAAATTAATCAATGATCGTATGCTATCCATTTGTTGTTTGTATGCTGTTGTTTGTATGACATTTTAATATTTGATAATTATCCAATGATATTAGGCCACTCTTGGCCATGATTACAGACACCTGTGTCTTTTGACACTACATAAACGAGTCATCCCGCAGTGTTTGTGATTATACCCTGATGAAGACAGCTTGGCTGTCGAAACGTTGGTAATTTAATTTTTGCATCTGAGCTCTTAGAGTGCGCGGGTCTCTTTTATTTTCCAGATCTCAATGAGATAACCTGTATAAATAAAACACAAATGTTTTTTCCCCCATGAACAGGGAGTACAGACATGCACGCCTCCAACTCAATCATCCCCGTATCCACATCAACGGTGGAGAAGGTGGAAAGCCTCAAGTTCCTTAGCGTTATTCCTTATCTCCACGTTGTCTCCCTTTTAGTTACCAACTTTAGCCGGTTCGTGACAGTGGGCTCTCCTTCTCTGTGGCCGACATGAGTGAAATATTTAAAATGTTAACCCTCGCAAAGCTGCCGGCCCAGACGGAAGCCCTAGCTGAGTCCTCAGAGCATGCTCAGACCAGATGCCTGGTGTGTTTACGGACATATTCAATATCTCCATATCCCAGTCTGTCGTCTCCACATGCTTCAAGATGGCTACCATTGTTCCTGTACCCAAGAAAGCAAAGGTAACTGAACTAAAGTACTATCGCCCCGTAGCACTCACCTCTGTCATCATGAAGTGCATTGAGAGACTAGTCACGGATCATATCACCTCTACTGTACCTGTCATCCTAGACCCAATTCAATTTGCTTACCACCCCAATAGATCTACAGACGATGCAATCGCCATCACTCTGCACACTGCCCTATCCCATCTGGATAAGAGGAATACCTATGTAAGAATGCTGTTCATTGACTATAGCTCCTCTTCAACACCATAGTACCCTCCAAGCTCGTCGTTAAGCTCGAGGCCCTGGGTCGCAACCCCGCTCTGTGCAACTGGGTCCTGGACTTCCTGACGGGTCGCCCCCAGGTGGCGAAGGTAGGAAACAACACCTCCACTTTGCTGAACCTCAACACTGAGGCCCAACAATGATGTGTGCTCAGCCCCCTCCTATACTCCCTGTTCTCCCACGACAACTACAGCACACATTGTCACAGAAAGTCCAAATAAATCATCAAGGACATCAACCACCTGAACCACTGCCTGTTCACCCCTCTATCATCCAGATGGCGAGGTCAGTACAGGTGCATCAAAGCAGGGACCGTGAGACTGAAAAACAGCTTCTATCTCAAGGCCATCAGACTATAAAACAGCTTCTATCTCAAGGCCATCATATTGTTAAACAACTTCTGTCTCAAGGCCATCAGACTGTTAAACAGCTTTTGTCTCAAGGCCATCAGACTTTTAAACAGCCATCACTAGCACATTAGAGGCTGATGCCTATAGACACAGACTAGAAATCACTGGACATTTTAAGAAATGGATCACTAGTCACTTTAATAATGTTTACACATCTGGCATTACTCATCTCATATGTATATGCTGTATTCTATACGATTCTACTGTATCTTAGTCTATGTATTACTCATCTCATGTATATATACTGTATTCTACTGTATCTTAGTCTATGTATTACTCATCTCATGTGTATATATACTGTATTCTACTGTATCTCAGTCCATGCATTACTCATCTCATGTGTATATATACTGTATTCTACTGTATCTTAGTCTATGTATTACTCATCTCATATGTATATACTGTATTCTACTGTATCTCAGTCCATGCCGCTCTGACATCACTCGTCCATATATGTTCAGCTCTGGAAAAAATGAAGAGACCACTGCCAAATGATCAGTTTCTCTGGTTTTACTATTTATAGATGTTTTGGTAAAATGAACATTTTAGTTGTATTCTATGTACTACTGACAACATTTCTCCCAAATTACAAATAAAAAATATTGTCATTTATGGCATTTATTTGAAGAAAATGAAAACTGGTCAAAATAACAAAAAATATGCAGTGTTGTCAGACCTCAAACATTGCAATGAAAAGAAGTTCATATTCATATTTTGTTCACATTGTCACTTTTCATGACAATCTGACTTCAAACGTGCTGTTTTATAAAGTATGTCCTAGTTTTATTTATTTGTTATTGTTTTATTTAACCGTTATTGAACTAGGCAAGTCAGATAAGAACAAATTCTTATTTACAATGATGGCCTACCGGGGTAACCAAATCCAGTCGGCGCTGTGTAACGGTTTTCCTGTTGTGAAGGAGAAGCGGACCAAAATGCGGCGTGATTATACTGATTCATGTTTAATAACAAAAAGGATAAACACGAACACTAAAAAACAACAAACGTGGAAAACCAAAACAGCCCTATCTGGTGCAAAACACAGAGACAGGAACAATCACCCACAAACACACAGTGAAACCCAGGCTACCTAAATATGGTTCCCAATCAGAGACAATGACTAACACCTGCCTCTGATTGAGAACCATATCAGGCCAGACATAGAAATAGACAAACTAGACATGTAACATAGAATGCCCACTCAGCTCACACCCTGACCAACCAAAACATAGAAACATACAAAGCAAACTATGGTCAGGGTGTGACAGTACTACCCCCCCCCCCAAGGTGCGGACTCCGGCCGCAAAACCTGAACCTATAGGGGAGGGACTGGGTGGGCATCTGTCCGCGGTGGCGGCTCTGGTGCTGGACGTGGCCCCCACTTCACCGTAGTCTTAGTCCCCCACCTTGTCCGCTTCCGTGACCTCCTAGCCACGGCAACCCTATTTAATAACACGGGACAGAGGGGCAGCTCGGGACAGAGGGGCAGCTCGGGACAGAGGGGCAGCTCGGGACAGAGGGGCAGCTCGGGACAGAGGGGCAGCTCGGGACAGAGGGGCTCTTCAGACTCCGGCAGCACAGGAGAGGAGGAAGGCTCTGGCAGATCCTGGCTGACCGGCGGATCTGGAAGAGTCTGGCAGACTGGCGGATCTGGAAGAGTCTGGCAGACTGGCGGATCTGGAAGAGTCTGGCAGACTGGCGGATCTGGAAGAGTCTGGCAGACTGGCGGATCTGGAAGAGTCTGGCAGACTGGCGGATCTGGAAGAGTCTGGCAGACTGGCGGATCTGGAAGAGTCTGGCGGATCTGGAAGAGTCTGGCAGATCTGGAAGAGTCTGGCTGACTGGCGGATCTGGAAGAGTCTGGCGGATCTGGAAGAGTCTGGCTGACTGGCGGATCCGGAAGAGTCTGGCTGACTGGCGGATCCGGAAGAGTCTGGCTGACTGGCGGATCCGGAAGAGTCTGGCTGACTGGCGGATCCGGAAGAGTCTGGCTGACTGGCGGATCCGGAAGAGTCTGGCAGACTGGCGGATCTGGTCTGGAAGAGTCTGGCAGACTGGCGGATCTGGAAGAGTCTGGCAGACTGGCGGATCTGGAAGAGTCTGGCAGACTGGCGGATCTGGAAGAGTCTGGCGGATCTGGAAGAATCTGGCGGATCTGGAAGAGTCTGGCTGACTGGCGGATCTGGAAGAGTCTGGCGGATCTGGAAGAGTCTGGCTGACTGGCGGATCCGGAAGAGTCTGGCTGACTGGCGGATCCGGAAGAGTCTGGCTGACTGGCGGATCCGGAAGAGTCTGGCTGACTGGCGGATCCGGAAGAGTCTGGCTGACTGGCGGATCCGGAAGAGTCTGGCTGACTGGCGGATCCTGGAAGACTGGCGGATCTGGAAGAGTCTGGCTGACTGGCGGATCTGGAAGAGTCTGGCTGACTGGCGGATCTGGAAGAGTCTGGCTGACTGGCGGATCCGGAAGAGTCTGGCTGACTGGCGGATCCGGAAGGTCTGGCTGACTGGCGGATCCTGGCTGACTGGCGGATCTGGAAGAGTCTGGCTGACTGGCGGATCTGGAAGAGTCTGGCTGACTGGCGGATCTGGAAGAGTCTGGCTGACTGGCGGATCTGGAAGAGTCTGGCTGACTGGCGGATCTGGAAGAGTCTGGCTGACTGGCGGATCCTAGCAGACTGGCGGCTCTGGCTGCTCCATGCTGACTGGCGGCTCTGGCTGCTCCATGCTGACTGGTGGCTCTGGCGGCTTCTTGCAGACTGGCAGCTCTGGCGGCTCCTTGCAGACTGGCAGCTCTGGCTGCTCCATGCAGACTGACAGCTCTGGCTGCTCCATGAAGACTGACAGCTCTGGATGCTCCATGCAGGCTGGCACCTCTGGCTGCGCTAAACAGGCAGGAGACTCCGGCAACGCTGTAGAGGCGGAAGGCTCTGGTAGCGCTGAACAGGCGGGAGACTCCGGCAGCGCAGGAGAGGAGGAAGGCTCTGGCAGCGCTGAACAGGCGGGAGACTCCGGCAGCGCAGGAGAGGAGGAAGGCTCTGGCAGCGCTGGAGAGGCGAGGCGCGGCCTGATGCGTGGTGCTGGCCCTGGTGGTACTGGGCCGAGGACACGCACAGGAAGCCTGGTGCGGGGAGCTGCCACCGGAGGGCTGGTGTGTGGAGGTGGTACTGAGTAGACCGGACCGTGCAGGCGCACTGGAGCTCTTGAGCACCGAGCCTGCCCAACCTTACCTGGTTGAATACTCCCAGTCGCTCTGCCAGTGCGGCAAGGTGGAATAGCCCGCACTGGGCTATGCAGGCGAACCGGGGACACCGTGCGCAAGGCTGGTGCCATGTAAGCCGGCCCAAGGAGACGCACTGGGGACCAGATGCGTAAAGCCGGCTTCATGGCTTTTGGCTCGACGCTCAATCTAGCCCGGCCGATACGCGGAGCTGGAATATACCGCACCGGGCTATGCACCCGCACTGGGGACACTGTGCGCACCACTGCATAACACGGTGCCTGCCCGGTCTCTCTAGCCCCCCGGTAACCACAGGAAGTTGGCGTAGGTCTCCTACCTAGCGTCGCCATGCTCCCTGTGAGCCGCCCCCCCCCCCAAGACATTTTTGGGGCTGACTCTCGGGGGGCTTCCATCCGCTTCGCCGTGCTGCCTCCTCATACCTGCGCCTCTCAGCTTTCGCCGCCTCCAGTTCCTCTTTGGGGCGGCGATATTCTCCAGGCTGAGCCCAGGGTCCTTCACCGTCCAGTTCGTCCTCCCATGTCCATTCCTTCTTTTGCTGCACCTTGGGGCGGCTACACTCCCCTGGTTTAGCCAAGGGTCCTCTCCCGTCGAGGATTTCCTCCCAAGTCCAGAAATTCTTGTCGCGCTGCTCCTGCTGCTGCTGTTGCCTGTTACCACACCGCTTGGTCCTGTTGTGGTGGGTGATTCTGTAACGGTTTTCCTGTTGTGAAGGAGAAGCGGACCAAAATGCGGCGTGATTATACTGATTCATGTTTAATAACAAAAAGGATAAACACAAACACTACAAAAACAACAAACGTGGAAAACCAAAACAGCCCTATCTGGTGCAAAACACAGAGACAGGAACAATCACCCACAAACACACAGTGCAACCCAGGCTACCTAAATATGGTTCCCAATCAGAGACAATGACTAACACCTGCCTCTGATTGAGAACCATATCAGGTCAGACATAGAAATAGACAAACTAGACATGTAACATAGAATGCCACTCAGCTCACACCCTGACCAACCAAAACATAGAAATATACAAAGCATACTATGGTCAGGGTGTGACACACTGGGCAATTGAATATGGCCAACATACCAAGGCTGAGGGCTGTTCTTAAGATCAGAGGAGGTGTGGTACACAGCCAATATACCACGGCTGAGGGCTGTTCTTAAGATCCGAGGAGGTGTGGTACACAGCCAATATACCACGGCTGAGGGCTGTTCTTAAGATCCAAGAAGATATGGTACACAGCCAATATACCACAGCTGAGGGCTGTTCTTAAGATGCTGATCTCATAATCTCATAAAGAGCTACCTGCTATTGGAAACTCTGCCTACCTCAATTGGGGTGTTGAGGTTAGAGATCAACTTTAGAGCTGGAACTTAGAGCTGGGGTTTAGAGCTGGGATTTAGAGCTAGAGTATAGGCGGCAGGGGCGGCAGGGTAGCCTAGTGGTTAGAGCGTTGGACTAGTAACCAAAAGGTTGCAAGTTCAAATCCCTGAGCTGTCGTTCTGCCCCTGTTCCTAGGCTGTCATTGAAAATAAGAATTTGTTCTTAACTGACTTGCCTAGTTAAATAAAGGTAAAATAAAATAAAAATAGAGCTGGGGTTGGAGCTGGGGTTTAGAGCTGGGGTTTAGAGCTGGGGTTTAGAGCTGGGGTTTAGAGCTGGGGTTTAGAGCTGGAGTTTAGAGCTAGTTTAGAGCTGGGGTTTAGAGCTAGGGTTTAGAGCTGGGGTTTAGAGCTGGGGTTTAGAGCTGGGGTGTAGAGCTAGAGTTTAGAGCTGGGGTGTAGAGCTAGGGTTTAGAGCTAGTTTAGAGCTGGCGTTTAGAGCTAGAGTTTAGAGCTGGGGTTTAGAGCTGGGGTGTAGAGCTAGAATATAGAGCTAGTTTAGAGCTGGCGTTTAGAGCTAGAGTATAGAGCTGGGGTTTAGAGCTGGGGTTTAGAGCTAGAATATAGAGCTAGTTTAGAGCTGGGGTTTAGAGCTAGTTTAGAGCTAGAGTACAGAGCTGGGGTTTAGAACTAGAGTTAGAGCTGGGGTTTAGAGCTGGGGTTTAGAGCTTGGGTTTAGAGCTAGAATTAGAGCTAGTTTAGAGCTGGGGTTAGAGAGGTTTAGAGCTAGAGTTTAGAGCTGGGGTTTAGAGCTGGGGAGCTAGAGCTGGGGTTTAGAGCTGGGGTTTAGAGCTAGAGGTTTAGAGCTGGGGCTTTTAGAGCTGGGGTTTAGAGCTGGGGTTTAGAGCTGGGGTGTAGAGCTAGGGTTTAGAGCTGGGGTTTAGGGCTGGGGTGTAGAGCTAGAGTTTAGAGCTGGGGTTTAGAGCTGGGGTGTAGAGCTAGTTTAGAGCTGGCGTTTAGAGCTAGAGTATAGGCGGCAGGGGCGGCAGGGTAGCCTAGTGGTTAGAGCGTTGGACTAGTAACCAAAAGGTTGCAAGTTCAAATCCCTGAGCTGTCGTTCTGCCCCTGTTCCTAGGCTGTCATTGAAAATAAGAATTTGTTCTTAACTGACTTGCCTAGTTAAATAAAGGTAAAATAAAATAAAAATAGAGCTGGGGGTTGGAGCTGGGGTTTAGAGAGCTAGAGAGTTTAGAGCTGGGGTTTAGAGCTAGGAGTTTAGAGCTGGGGTTTAGAGCTGGGGTTTAGAGCTAGGGTTTAGAGCTGGGGTTTAGAGCTAGGGTTTAGAGCTGGGGTTTAGAGGGTTTAGAGCTGGGGTTTAGAGCTGGGGTGTAGAGCTAGGGTATAGAGCTGGGGTTTAGAGCTGGGTTTAGAGCTGGAGTTAGAGCTGGGGTTTAGAGCTGGGTTTAGAGCTAGAGCTGGGGTATAGAGCTAGAGTTTAGAGCTGGGGTTTAGAGCTGGGGTGTAGAGCTAGAATATAGAGCTAGTTTAGAGCTGGCGTTTAGAGCTAGAGTATAGAGCTGGGGTTTAGAGCTGGGGTTTAGAGCTAGAATATAGAGCTAGTTTAGAGCTGGGGTTTAGAGCTAGTTTAGAGCTAGAGTACAGAGCTGGGGTTTAGAGCTGGGGTTTAGAGCTAGTTTAGAGCTGGGGCTTAGATCTAGAGTTTAGAGCTGGGGTTTAGAGCTAGAGTATAGAGCTGGGGTTTAGAGCTGGGGTTTAGAGCTAGAGTTTAGAGCTGGGGTTTAGAGCTAGAGTATAGAGCTGGAGTTTAGAGCTGGGGTTTAGAGCTGGGGTTTAGAGCTGGTTTAGAGCTGGGGTTTAGAGCTGGGGTTTAGAGCTGGGGTTTAGAGCTAGAGTTTAGAGCTGGGGTGTAGAGCTAGGGTTTAGAGCTGGGGTTTAGAGCTGGGGTTTAGAGCTGGGGTTTAGAGCTGGAGTTTAGAGCTAGAGTATAGAGCTAGAGTTTATAGCTGGAGATTAGAGATAGAGTTTAGAGCTAGTTTAGAGCTGGGATATAGAGCTGGGGTTTACAGCTAGTTTAGAGCTGGGGTTTAGAGCTAGTATAGAGCTGGGGTTTAGAGCTGAGGTTTAGAGCTAGTTTAGAGCTGGGGCTTAGATCTAGAGTTTAATGCTAGAGTTTAGAGCTGGGGTTTAGAGCTGGGGTTTAGAGCTAGAGTATAGAGCGGGTTTAGAGGGGTTTAGAGCTAGTTTAGAGCTGGGGTTTAGAGCTAGTTTAGAGCTGGGGTTTAGAGCTAGTTTAGAGCTGGGGCTTAGATCTAGAGTTTAGAGCTGGGGTTTAGAGCTAGAGTATAGAGCTGGGGCTTAGAGCTAGTTTAGAGCTGGGGTTTAGAGCTAGTTAGAGCTGGGGTTTAGAGCTAGAGTATAGAGCTAGAGTTTAGAGCGGGGGTTTAGAGCTAGAGTATAGAGCTGGAGTTTATAGCTGGAGATTAGAGATAGAGTTTAGAGCTAGTTTAGGAGCTGGGGTTTAGAGCTGGGGTTTAGAGCTGGGGTTTAGAGCTAGAGTTTAGAGCTGGGGTTTAGAGCTGGGGTTTAGAGCTGGGGTTTAGAGCTGGAGTTTAGAGCTGGGGTTTAGAGCTAGAGTTTAGAGCTAGAGTTTAGAGCTAGAGTTTAGAGCTAGAGTTTAGAGCTGAAGGTTTAGAGCTAGTTAGAGCTGGGGTTTAGAGCTAGAGTTTAGAGCTAGAGTTTAGAGCTAGAGTTTAGAGCTGGGGTTTAGAGCTGGGGTTTAGAGTTAGAGCTAGAGTTTAGAGCTAGTTTAGAGCTAGAGTTTAGAGCTAGAGTTTAGAGCTGGGGTTTAGAGCTAGAGTTTAGAGCTGGAGTTTAGAGCTGGGGTTTAGAGCTGGGGTTTAGAGCTGGAGTTTAGAGCTAGAGTATAGAGCTAGAGTTTATAGCTGGAGATTAGAGATAGAGTTTAGACCTAGTTTAGAGCTGGGATATAGAGCTGGGGTTTAGAGCTAGTTAGAGCTGGGGTTTAGAGCTAGAGTATAGAGCTAGAGTTTAGAGCTGGGGTTTAGAGCTGGGGTTTAGAGCTGGGGTTTAGAGCTGGGGTTTAGAGCTGGGGTTTACAGCTAGTTTAGAGCTGGGGTTTAGAGCTGGGAGTTCATATCTCTGCTCTGTGTCTGACTATCTGTTCATAGGGCACTGGTCAAAAGTAGTGCACAATATCGGGAATAGGGTGCAAATTCAGAAGTACCCCCTGTCTCTGTCCTGTGTCTGACTCCCCCTCAGCCAGCCCCAGGCTGTCACCCACCCTCTCCCCCTGTCAGGGCTCAAAGAAACGCAATGAAACAAGTGCATTTTAACACAAAAAAATGCATTTAAGACTCAATGCACTTTAGAGAAAAATAAAGTAGAATGTGATTGACAGGCGGTGAAGCCCCTCTTCTATTTCCAGACTCAGCCGGAGTCACAAACAGCACCCTATTCCCTTTATAGTGCACTACTCTGGTCAAAACTAGTGCACTATTTAGGGAATAGGGTGCCATTCAGGACGTACACCCAGACTCAATCATACAGTCGTTCCTGGGTCCAGACAGGCAGAAACATTAAAGTGGTTGAAGCAGAGAAGTCCTGTCTGCAGCCTCTCTCAAAGGTCAGACGGTGTTCTCTCCTGTCTCAAAGGTCAAACGGTGTTCTCTCCTGTCTCAAAGGTCAAACGGTGTTCTCTCCTGTCTCAAAGGTCAGACGGTGTTCTCTCCTGTCTCAAAGGTCAGACGGTGTTCTCTCCTGTCTCAAAGGTCAGACGGTGTTCTCTCCTGTCTCAAAGGTCAGACGGTGTTCTCTCCTCTCTCAAAGGTCAGACGGTGTTCTCTCCTGTCTCAAAGGTCAGACGGTGTTCTCTCCTCTCTCAAAGGTCAGACGGTGTTCTCTCCTCTCTCAAAGGTCAGACGGTGTTCTCTCCTCTCTCAAAGGTCAGACGGTGTTCTCTCCTGTCTCAAAGGTCAGACGGTGTTCTCTCCTGTCTCAAAGGTCAGACGGTGTTCTCTCCTCTCTCAAAGGTCAGACGGTGTTCTCTCCTGTCTCAAAGGTCAGACGGTGTTCTCTCCTGTCTCAAAGGTCAGATGGTGTTCTCTCCTGTCTCAAAGGTCAGACGGTGTTCTCTCCTCTCTCAAAGGTCAGACGATGTTCTCTCCTGTCTCAAAGGTCAGACTGTGTTCTCTCCTGTCTCAAAGGTCAGACGGTGTTCTCTCCTGTCTCAAAGGTCAGACAGTGTTCTCTCCTCTCTCAAAGGTCAGACGGTGTTCTCTCCTCTCTCAAAGGTCAGACAGTGTTCTCTCCTGTCTCAAAGGTCAGACAGTGTTCTCTCCTGTCTCAAAGGTCAGACGGTGTTCTCTCCTGTCTCCTCAGTTCACCCTGGAGTACGGTGTTCTCTCCTGTCTCCTCAGTTCACCCTGGAGCACGGAGTTCTCTCCTGTCTCCTCAGTTCACCCTGGAGCACGGAGTTCTCTCCTGTCTCCTCAGTTCACCCTGGAGCACGGAGTTCTCTCCTGTCTCCTCAGTTCACCCTGGAGCACGGAGTTCTCTCCTGTCTCCTCAGTTCACCCTGGAGCACGGAGTTCTCTCCTGTCTCCTCAGTTCACCCTGGAGCACGGAGTTCTCTCCTGTCTCCTCAGTTCTCTCCTGTCTCCTCAGTTCACCCTGGAGCACGGAGTTCTCTCCTGTCTCCTCAGTTCTCTCCTGTCTCCTCAGTTCACCCTGGAGCACGGAGTTCTCTCCTGTCTCCTCAGTTCTCTCCTGTCTCCTCAGTTCACCCTGGAGCACGGTGTTCATACAGGGGTACACAAGTCTACTAGCCTAGACTACCTCAATTAATTCACTTTATCATATGTCAATATTATTTCATGGTTGGACTTCAGAGAGAGATTTTTGATCATTTGTGTGCAAATTGATAGTGTTAGTTTCAATAGCACAGTATTTGATATATTCACAAGGAGAATTTATTTGCAAATACTGTAACTTCAGAAGAATAGAGACACTGAATACGGTGACAAAATACCCTTCATTATTAAATCAACCACAGCCTTCAGATACATTTGTCCCTTCATAAGATGTTAATCTGGCCTTGATCAAAATGATAGAG
Source organism: Oncorhynchus tshawytscha (assembly GCF_018296145.1). Taxonomy (NCBI): domain Eukaryota; kingdom Metazoa; phylum Chordata; class Actinopteri; order Salmoniformes; family Salmonidae; genus Oncorhynchus; species Oncorhynchus tshawytscha. Next base: position 22,309,494 of record NC_056432.1, read on the forward strand.
CAAGACGATGGTTATACAGTGTCCAAAACATTAGGAACACCTTCCTACTATTGAGTTGCACCCCCCCCTTAAATCTTTTGTCTTGAACATTCACCCTCTGAAGGACCCACATACACAATACATGTTTGCATTGTGTCAAGGCTTAGGAATCATTATTTAACCGGTATCCTTCACTTCATCTAAATGGATTGAAGGGGATTTAACAGGTGACATCAATAAGGGATCATAGCTTTCACCTGGCCAGTCTACTATATCATGAAAAGAGCAGGTGTTCCTAATATTCTGTCCACTCAGTGTATCTCTAGGTACATTCTAGAGATGGGAGGTGGTAGATTACAGACCGAGAGCACTATCCACTATAATAGATCGGCGCAGACACAGATATGCCAGGGCTTGTGCTAATGTCACAAAGAAATGTTGCTGTATCCTAAACCATATATTTCCATTTAATAAATAGACATTCCTGCATTTTGTGTTCTTATTGTTGTCGTCAGAATATTTTTGTTAGGGAATATTACGGATCTAGATACCGTTAGCGTATATCTATGGGCCAGCCAACGTTAAGCGCACACGCAGACGTTCCGCTATACTCTGCTACAATTTCCCCGAAGATGGCGGCGAGCGGACGTGTTCACCTACTCTTACTGTTGATGTCAGTGCCATTCTGTCTGTGTACCGTTCAAGGATTGAAAGCACCTAGCGGCAATGGAAACGGACTCGGTAATCCGCCAGCAAACCCTCCGGTTCCCGTTAATATTATTGGAGCGCCCGGTCCAGTCAATAACGTCCCAGTTGCTCCTGCTGTTGCGGCCATGACGCAGCCTCGGAGGGCTACCGGGTGGAAGCTGGCCGAAGAGCAGTCCTGCCGGGACGACTTGACCCGGCTTTGTCCCAAACACACATGGAGCAACAATTTAGCTGTCCTGGAGTGTTTACAGGACAGAAAGGAGGTAAAACGGGATTTGGGTGGTGGCGACTTGTTTTGTTCGCGAGTGTGCCTGCCTGCAGTCGTGTGTGTGTGTGTGTGTGTGTGTGTGTGTGTGTGTTGCCTTTCGGATGTCAATGCGACAACAGTCAGGTAAGGCACATCTCGAGAGTAGGTCTTCATTCCACATTATCGGCGATGGTCTTCTTGTTCTCCTAGTAAACAAGGCTCCAGATTCTCCAGTGACAGCAAAGCTAATTAGTCTAAATTAAACACAAATGCGCTGTTTTTCTCAATGCAAAGCAAAGAGCTCCGTTTTATCAGCGGCAAATAATTGAACAATGTATATGCATCACCCATCCTCTGGTGTCCACTGTATCTCATCAAAGACCGTTCCAGAAGGAAACAGTCAACGGATTTATTTATAGTACTTAGTCAATGAATGTCATTTCATTACTAAAACTAGTCTCTAATGACGACAAAAAACACATGCATTGCAGTAAACGGACTAATGCGGTAATGAATGACGTACGACCGTTTTTTAGAAGTCTCATTAGGAAGCATTACGGGAGATTCCACTGTTCTGGAATGACGCTCAGACTCAGATTTTTTTTAAACAAAATCCATGGATTTCAAAGTTTAACACCGTAACTATATGCACAAGGACTGTGATTTACACAAAACATATTTTACCTGCTTGAAGAACGTGAAGATGCAGTTTGGGAACAGAATAACGGTTTGTTGTTGTTGCCATTATTCTGTTAACACAATCTGCGTCTACACTGTTATTCAAGTAAATGTGTTTTTGTGAAATGTTCTGTGTGAAAAATGCTGAAAGAGAAGAGGCTTCCTGATCTGGCCTTGTATTTTGGCCTGGTCATTAATCCATGCAGGGCGGTGACAGAAGACTAATTAGATCTGGGGGGGGCGGGGCTTTGATCTGGTTGTTTCTCCGGTGTGTCCGTGTCATTCAATAATAACAAACAGAACCCCACCCAGAGAGCTGTACATGTACTTAAACAACACAATGTAACTCCAAGTCAATCAAACTGTCCACTTAGGAAGCACCACTGATTGACAATACATTGCACATGCTGTCATGCAAATGGAATAGACAACAGGTAGAAATTATAGGCAATTAGCAAGACACCCCCAATAAAGGAGTGGTTCTGCAGGTGGTGACCACAGACCACTTCTCAGTTCCTATGCTTCCTGGCTGATGTTTTGGTCACTTTTGAATGCTGGCAGTGCTTTCACTCTAGTGGTAGCATGAGACAAAGTCTACAACCCACACAAGTGGCTCAGGTAGTGCAGCTCATCCAGGATGGCACATCAATGCGAGCTGTGGCAAGAAGGTTTGCTGTGTCTGTCAGCGTAGTGTCCAGAGCATGGAGGCGCTACCAGGAGACAGGCCAGTACATCAGGAGACGTGTAGGAGGGCAACAACCCAACAGCAGGACCGCTACCTCCGCCTTTGTGCAAGGAGGAGCAGGAGGAGCACTGCCAGAGCCCTGTAAAATGACCTCCAGCAGGCCACAAATGTGCATATGTCTGCTCAAACGGTCAGAAACAGACTCCATGAGGGTGGTATGAGGGCCCGACGTCCACAGGTGGGGGTTGTGCTTATAGCCCAACACCGTGCAGAACGTTTTTAATTTGCCAGAGAACACCAAGATTGGCAAATTCACCACTGGCGCCCTGTGCTCTTCACAGATGAAAACAGGTTCACACTGAGCACATGAGAGTCTGGAGACGCCGTGGAGAACGGTCTGCTGCCTGCTACATCCTACAGCATGACCGGTTTGGCGGTAGTTCAGTCATGGTGTGGGGTGGCATTTCTTTGGGTGGCCGCACAGCCCTCCATGTGCTCGCCAGAGGTAGCCTGACTGCCATTAGGTACCGAGATGAGATCCTCAGACCCCTTGTGAGACCATATGCTGGTGCGGTTGGCCTTGGGTTCCTCCTAATGCAAGACAATGCTAGACCTCATGTGGCTGGAGTGTGTCAGCAGTTCCTGCAAGAGGAAGGCATTGATGCTATGGACTGGCCCGCCCGTTCCCCAGACCTGAATCCAATTGAGCACATCTGGGACATCATGTCTCGCTCCATCCACCAACGCCACGTTGCACCACAGACTGTCCAGGAGTTGGCGGATGCTTTAGTCCAGGTCTGGGAGGAGATCCCTCAGGACACCATCCGCCACCTCATCAGGAGCATGCCCAGGCGTTGTAGGGAGGTCATACAGGCACGTGGAGGCCACACACACTACTGAGCCTCATTTTGACTTGTTTTAAGGACATTACATCAAAGCTGTATCAGCCTGTAGTGTGGTTTTACACTTTAATTTTGAGTGTGACTCCAAATCCAGGCCTCCATGGGTTGATAAATTTGATTTCCATTGATAATTTTTGTGGTTTTGTTGTCAGCACATTCAACTATGTAAAGAAAAACGTATTTAATAAGAATGTTTCATTCATTCAGATCTATTTATTTATTTATTTATTTATTTTAGTGTTCCCTTTATTTTTTTGAGCAGTGTGTCTATATACTGACTAACTAATGGTTCCTCTATTGGACAGACACCAGCCCTAACTAATGGGTCCTCTGTTGGACAGACACCAGCCCTAACTAATGGGTCCTCTGTTGGACAGACACCAGCCCTAACTAATGGGTCCTCTGGTTCCTCTGTAGGACAGACACCAGCCCTAACTAACGGTTCCTCTGTTGGACAGACACCAGCCCTAACTAATGGGTGGACAGACACCAGCCCTAACTAATGGGTCCTCTGTTGGACAGACACCAGCCCTAACTAATGGGTCCTCTGGTTCCTCTGCAGGACAGACACCAGCCCTAACTAATGGTCCTCTGTTGGACAGACACCAGCCCTAACTAATGGGTCCTCTGTTGGACAGACACCAGCCCTAACTAATGGGTCCTCTGGGGACACCGACTAATGGTCCCTCCAGCCCTAACTAATGGGTCCTCTGTTGGACAGACACCAGCCCTAACTAATGGGTCCTCTGTTGGACAGACACCAGCCCTAACTAATGGGTCCTCTGTTGGACAGACACCAGCCCTAACTAATGGGTCCTCTGGTTCCTCTGTAGGACAGACACCAGCCCTAACTAATGGGTCCTCTGTAGGACAGACACCAGCCCTAACTAATGGATCCTCTGGTTCCTCTGCAGGACAGACACCAGCCCTAACTAATGGATCCTCTATTGGACAGACACCAGCCCTAACTAATGGGTCCTCTGTTGGACAGACACCAGCCCTAACTAACGGTTCCTCTGTAGGACAGACACCAGCCCTAACTAATGGGTTCCTCTGTAGGACAGACACCAGCCCTAACTAATGGGTCCTCTGGTTCCTCTGTAGGACAGACACCAGCCCTAACTAATGGGTCCTCTGTAGGACAGACACCAGCCCTGACTAATGGGTCCTCTGGACAGACAGACTAATGGGTCCTCTGGACAGACACCAGCCCTAACTAATGGGTCCTCTGTGGACAGACACCAGCCCTCTGTCCTCAGGACAGACACCAGCCCTAACTAATGGGTCCTCTGTTGGACAGACACCAGCCCTAACTAATGGGTCCTCTGTAGGACAGACACCAGCCCTAACTAATGGTCTAACGGTTCCTCTGTAGGACAGACACCAGCCCTAACTAATGGTTCCTCTGGTCCCTCTGTAGGACAGACACCAGCCCTAACTAATGGGTCCTCTGTTGGACAGACACCAGCCCTAACTAATGGGTCCTCTGTTGGACAGACACCAGCCCTAACTAATGGGTCCTCTGTTGGACAGACACCAGCCCTAACTAATGGGTCCTCTGTTGGACAGACACCAGCCCTAACTAATGGGTCCTCTGTTGGACAGACACCAGCCCTAACTAATGGGTCCTCTGTTGGACAGACACCAGCCCTAACTAATGGGTCCTCTGGTTCCTCTGCAGGACAGACACCAGCCCTAACTAATGGTTCCTCTGTTGGACAGACACCAGCCCTAACTAATGGGTCCTCTGTCTGGACAGACACCAGCCCTAACTAATGGGTCCTCTGTTGGACAGACACCAGCCCTAACTAATGGGTCCTCTGTTGGACAGACACCAGCCCTAACTAATGGGTCCTCTGTTGGACAGACACCAGCCCTAACTAATGGGTCCTCTGTTGGACAGACACCAGCCCTAACTAATGGTCCTCTGTTGGACAGACACCAGCCCTAACTAATGGGTCCTCTGTTGGACAGACACCAGCCCTAACTAATGGGTCCTCTGTTGGACAGACACCAGCCCTAACTAATGGGTCCTCTGTTGGACAGACACCAGCCCTAACTAATGGGTCCTCTGTTGGACAGACACCAGCCCTAACTAATGGGTCCTCTGTTGGACAGACACCAGCCCTAACTAATGGGTCCTCTGTAGGACAGACACCAGCCCTAACTAATGGGTCCTCTGTAGGACAGACACCAGCCCTAACTAATGGGTCCTCTGTAGGACAGACACCAGCCCTAACTAATGGGTCCTCTGTTGGACAGACACCAGCCCTAACTAATGGGTCCTCTGTAGGACAGACACCAGCCCTAACTAATGGGTCCTCTGTTGGACAGACACCAGCCCTAACTAATGGGTCCTCTGTTGGACAGACACCAGCCCTAACTAATGGGTCCTCTGCAGGACAGACACCAGCCCTAACTAATGGGTCCTCTGTAGGACAGACACCAGCCCTAACTAATGGGTCCTCTGTAGGACAGACACCAGCCCTAACTAATGGGTCCTCTGTTGGACAGACACCAGCCCTAACTAATGGGTCCTCTGTTGGACAGACACCAGCCCTAACTAATGGATCCTCTGGTTCCTCTGCAGGACAGACACCAGCCCTAACTAATGGTTCCTCTGTAGGACAGACACCAGCCCTAACTAATGGATCCTCTGGTTCCTCTGCAGGACAGACACCAGCCCTAACTAATGGTTCCTCTGTAGGACAGACACCAGCTCTAACTAATGGTTCCTCTGTAGGACAGACACCAGCCCTAACTAATGGTCCCTCTGTAGGACAGACACCAGCCTAACTAATGGTCCCTCTGTAGGAAAGACACCAGCCCTAACTAATGGTCCTCTGTAAGGACAGACACCAGCCCTAACTAATGGTCCCTCTGTCCAGGACAGACACCAGCCCTAACTAATGGTCCCTCTGTAGGACAGACACCAGCCCTAACTAATGGTCCCTCTGTAGGACAGACACCAGCTCTAACTAATGGTTCCTCTGGTTCCTCTGTAGGACAGACACCAGCCCTAACTAATGGTTCCTCTGTAGGACAGACACCAGCCCTAACTAATGGTTCCTCTGGGTCCTCTGTAGGACAGACACCAGCCCTAACTAATGGAGGTTCTCATATATTTATAACCGCCAGCTCAGTAACACTAAGAGGCCTTCAATAAAAGCCTGTCGGGGGTGAAGTTATGGAGGTGTGTGTGTGCTCTCATCTTCTGTAAAGACTGAGTAAAAAGCGTCTTGATCATGGAGTCTAATACCTGTGTTTCTCTCTTTCCAGGATACCGAGATTGCTGTCGACTGCAACCATGTAAGTGCTCCTCTCTCTCTCTCTCTCCTTCCTCTCCCCTCTTCTTGACACAGTTTCCCCATCAACGCTTTTGAAGTCTGTCACAGCTCTGCCAAGTCACACGTACAGGATGAGCAATGACAGCATCTTCACATGGCAGGAGAAGACCTCCCCTCCGGAGGTGAAAGCATCTTCACATGGCAGGAGAAGACCTCACCTCCGGAGGGAAAGCATCTTCACATGGCAGGAGAAGACCTCACCCTCCGGAGGGGAAAGCATCTTCACATGGCAGGAGAAGACCTCCCCTCCGGAGGTGACAGCATCTTCACATGGCAGGAGAAGACCTCCCCTCCGGAGGTGTAGTTCAGTCAGTGTGGAGCCTCACTAACATGCAGAGATCGTATGATTTGTAAAGAGGCAACGCTCTTAGTTGTGGCTGCTAGATGTTAATAGGATCGCTACAGTTTGTTGTGGCTGCTAGATGTTAATAGGATCGCTACAGTTTGTTGTGGCTGCTAATAGGATCGCTACAGTTTGTTGTGGATGTTAATAGGATCGCTACAGTTTGTTGTGGCTGCTAGATGTTAATAGGATCGCTACAGTTTGTTGTGGCTGCTAATAGGATCGCTACAGTTTGTTGTGGATGTTAATAGGATCGCTACAGTTTGTTGTGGCTGCTAATAGGATCGCTACAGTTTGTTGTGGCTGCTAATAGGATCGCTACAGTTTGTTGTGGCTGTTAATAGGATCGCTACAGTTTGTTGTGGCTGTTAATAGGATCGCTACAGTTTGTTGTGGCTGTTAATAGGATCGCTACAGTTTGTTGTGGCTGTTAATAGGATCGCTACAGTTTGTTGTGGCTGTTAATAGATCGCTACAGTTTGTTGTGGCTGTTAATAGGATCGCTACAGTTTGTTGTGGCTGTGGCTAATAGGATCGCTACAGTTTGTTGTGGCTGCAGTTTGTTGATGTTAATAGGATCGCTACAGTTTGTTGTGGCTGTTAATAGGATCGCTACAGTTTGTTGTGGCTGTTAATAGGATCGCTACAGTTTGTTGTGGCTGTTAATAGGATCGCTACAGTTTTTGTTGTTGTGGCTGTTAATAGGATCGCTACAGTTTGTTGTGGCTGCTAATAGGATCGCTACAGTTTGTTGTGGCTGCTAATAGGATGCTAATAGGATCGCTACAGTTTGTTGTGGCTGCTAATAGGATCGCTACAGTTTGTTGTGGCTGTTAATAGTTTGTTGTGGCTGGATCGCTACAGTTTGTTGTGGCTGATGTTAATAGGATCGCTACAGTTTGTTGTGGCTGCTAATAGGATCGCTACAGTTTGTTGTGGCTGTTAATAGGATCGCTACAGTTTGTTGTGGCTGTTAATAGGATCGCTAGGATCGCTATTTTCAGTTTGTTGTGGCTGTTAATAGGATCGCTACAGTTTGTTGTGGCTGCTAATAGGAGAGTTTGTTGTGGCTTAATAGGATCGCTACAGTTTGTTGTGGCTGTTAATAGGGCTGCTAATAGGACAGTTTGTTGTGGCTGTTAATAGGATCGCTACAGTTTGTTGTGGCTGCTAATAGGAGTTTGTTGTGGCTACAGTTTGTTGTGGCTGCTAGAGTTTGTTGTTAATAGGATCGCTACAGTTTGTTGTGGCTGCTAATAGGATCGCTACAGTTTGTTGTGGCTGCTAATAGGATCGCTACAGTTTGTTGTGGATGTTAATAGGATCGCTACAGTTTGTTGTGGCTGTTAATAGGATCGCTACAGTTTGTTGTGGATGTTAATAGGATCGCTACAGTTTGTTGTGGCTGCTAGATGTTAATAGGATCGCTACAGTTTGTTGTGGATGTTAATAGGATCGCTACAGTTTGTTGTGGCTGTTAATAGTTTGTTGTGGCTGTTAATAGGCTACAGTTTGTTGTGGCTGTTAATAGGATCGCTACAGTTTGTTGTGGCTGTTAATAGGATCGCTACAGTTTGTTGTGGCTGCTAATAGGATGCTACAGTTTGTTGTGGCTGCTAATAGGATCGCTACAGTTTGTTGTGGCTGTTAATAGGATCGCTACAGTTTGTTGTGTGGATGGCTGTAATAGGACAGTTTGTTGTTAATAGGATCGCTACAGTTTGTTGTGGCTGTTAATAGGATCGCTACAGTTTGTTGTGGCTGCTAATAGGAACAGTTTGTTGTGGCTGATCGCTACAGTTTGTTGTGGCTGTTAATAGGATCGCTACAGTTTGTTGTGGCTGTTAATAGGATCGCTACAGTTTGTTGTGGCTGCTAATAGGATCGCTACAGTTTGTTGTGGCTGCTAATAGGATCGCTACAGTTTGTTGTGGCTGCTAATAGGATCAGACCCCTGCAGTTTCTCACATTTTGTCGTTCAGGAAGACTTATTCTAAAATTGATTAAATGGTCGTGTCCCCCCCCCCATGAATCAACACACAATACCCCATAATGACAAAAAAAAAAACAGATTTTTAGAAGTTTGTGCGAATGTATAGAAAGTAAAGTATTCAGATCCTTTACTCGGTACTTTGTTGAAGCACCGTTAGCGGTCTTTTAACCTCTCGACTCAGTTTGTTTTTATTTTTAATACAGATGCTTTAATGGAGATGCGGGGGTGTTTTGGGTCTGGAGATGCGGGGGTGTTTTGGGTCTGGATGTTGGGGGGTGTTTTGGGTCTGGAGATGCGGGGGTGTTTTGGGTCTGGAGATGCGGGGGTGTTTTGGGTCTGGAGGGGTGTTTTGGGTCTGGAGATGCAGTTTGGGGGTGTTTTGGGTCTGGAGATGCGGGGGGGGGTCTTTGGGTCTGGAGATGCGGGGGTGTTTTGGGTCTGGAGATGCTGGCAGGGGGTGTTTTGGGTCTGGAGATGCAGTTTGTTGGGGGGTGTTTTGGGTCTGGAGATGCGGGGGGTGTTTTGGGTCTGGAGATGCGGGGGGTGCACTAGCTCCTGTTGACATGTCTGTGAGCTGAGATCTGTTATGGATCCTCTCCTCTCCTCCAACCCAGGTTAGACTGGCAGAGCTGAGATCTGTTATGAATCCTCTCCTCTCCTCCAACCCAGGTTAGACTGGCAGAGCTGAGGTCTGTTATGAATCCTCTCCTCCAACCCAGGTTAGACTGGCAGAACTGAGATCTGTTATGGAACCAAGTCAGGAATTTTTTCCCCTACCAACATTTTTCCCCTACCAACAGGTTCTGTTCTGGTATCATATCTGTCTTCTCTCTCCCTCCCTTCTGTCTCTCTGTCTCGCTGTCTGTCTCTGTGTGTCTGTCTGTGTGTCTCATGGTCTCTCTCTGTCTGTGTCTGTCTGTGTGTGTCTCATGGTCTCTCTCTCTCTCTGTGTGTGTCTCATGGTCTGTGTCTGTCTGTGTGTCTCATGGTCTCTCTGTCTGTGTCGGTCTGTGTGTCTCATGGTCTCTCTGTCTGTGTCGGTCTGTGTGTCTCATGGTCTCTCTCCTTCTTCCCTCCAGTTGCTATGGAACTACAAGCTGAACCTGACAATGGATCCCAAGTTTGAGTCTGTGGCCATGGAGATCTGCAAGAGTACTATCACTGAGGTTAGTCTGACACACACACAGCAACATGTCTTTATGGCTGCAGAGCTGTCCCCTATAGGGCACCACCTGTCCCCTATAGGGCACCACCTGTCCCCTATAGGGCACCACCTGTCCCCTATAGGGCACCACCTGTCCCATCTAGCCAGGGCACCACCTGTCCCCTCTAGGGCACCACCTGCCAGGTCATCCCCTTTAGGGCACCACCTGTCATCCCCTAGCCAGGGCACCACCAGGTGTCCCCTTTAGGGTCACCAGCCAGGTCATCCCCTATAGGGCACCACCTGTCCCCTATAGGGCACCACCTGTCCCCTATAGGGCACCACCTGTCCCCTATAGGGACACAGGCTCTAGGGGCCCTAGTAAGGAGACAGTGGGTGTTCTCTCACGATGAGTCTGTATGGACCGACTGAATCCCATCTAGCCAGGTCATCCCATCTAGCCAGGTCATCCCATCTAGCCAGGTCATCCCATCTAGCCAGGTCATCCCATCTAGCCAGGGCCAGGTCATCCCATTAGCCAGGTCATCCCATTTAGCCAGGTCATCCCATTTAGCCAGGTCATCTAGCCAGGTCATCCCATCTAGCCAGGTCATCCCATTTAGCCAGGTCATCCCATTTAGCCAGGTCATCCCATTTAGCCAGGTCATCCCATTTAGCCAGGTCATCCCATTTAGCCAGGTCATCCCATCTAGCCAGGTCATCTAGCCAGGTCATCTAGCCAGGTCATCTACTCAGCTTTTCCTTCTCTTCCACTGGATGTTTTCAAAGGACAGGTTGTCATAGAGATGATAGAACTTCATCCAATCATTTAAAACACATCCTGTTACAGGTTTCAGAGGAGTTAAAACCTATCCTACTATTCAATCCTATTAACAATGTCTGTTTTAACTTCACCTCAGTGGTGTATTCTAAGGAGTGTGTATTTCACCCCCCTCTCAGATTAAGGAGTGTTCGGAGGAGGAGCGTGGTAAGGGTTACCTGGTGTCCTGCCTGGTGGATCACCGTGGTAACATCACAGAGTACCAGTGTCACCAGTACATCACCAAGATGACCTCTATCGTCTTCTCAGACTACAGACTCATCTGTGGCTTCATGGACAAGTGTAGAGAGGACATCAACACGCTACGCTGTGGAAGCATCAACGTTGGAGAGAAGGTGAGATGGGAGGGTGTGTTGTAGTGATACTCATACGGAGGAAGGCTGAGGCACCGTTATCTCTCTGAGTTGTCTAGTGATTTGGTTAGGGCCTCTTCATAGTGCAGTCTGTACTGAAGGATTTATCGTGTGGGAGGACAATCCAGATCAATACAGGTTGGATTACCGATGGTGTTTGTTCTTCACTGGTTGGCCCTTTTTTAATAGATATGGGACTTTATCAAGGTGGGACTTTGTTTTTTGAATTCTTTGTGGATCTGTGTAATCTGAGAGAAATGTGTCTCTAGTATGGTCATATGTTTGACAGGAGGTTTGGAAGTGCAGCTCAGTTTCCATCTCATTTTTTGGGCAGTGTGCACATAGCCTGTCTTCTCTTGAGAGCCTCTCTTACAGAAAACTTATTGAGATAAACTTTTGTTATTGACCAAATGCTTATTTTCCACCATAATTTGCAAATAAATTCATTAAAAATCCTACAATGTGATTTTCTGGATATTTTTCTAATTTTGTCTGTCATAGTTGTAGTGTACCTATGATGAAAATTACAGGCCTCATCTTTTTAAGTGGGAGAACTTGCACAATTGGTGGCTGACTAAATACTTTTTTGCCCCACTGTATATGAAGGTGATGCTAAGAGTCAATATTTGCAGTGTTGACCATTCTTTTTCAAGACCTCTGCAATCTGCCCTGGCATGCTGTCAATTCACTTCTGGGCCACATCCTGACTGATGGCAGCCCATTCTTGCATAATCAATGCTTGGAGTTTGTCAGAATTTGTGTAGAAGATCTAGGTGCTGCTGTAGGTCCTCCTTGATTGGTGACAGAAGCACCAGATCATCAACAAACAGTAGACATTAGACTTCAGATTGTAGTAGGGTGAGGCCTGGTGCTGTTACTGAATTTAAGTATAACCAATTGGAACACTTTCTCTGCTCCTCTCTCCCCCCAGGACATCCATTCGCAGGGTGAGGTCATAGCGTGTCTGGAGAAAGCCTTAGTCCGAGAGGCGGAGCAACAGGACCAGGCTCATCCAATCAGAGAGGAGTGTAAGAAGAGCATCATGCGTGTAGCGGAGCTGTCGTCAGACGACTTCCACCTGGACAGATTCCTGTACTTCTCCTGCCGAGAGGACCGAGAACGCTTCTGTGAAAACGTACACTGCTCATCTGGCCTTACATACCGGTCTCCCAAATGACAATTACCTGATGCTCCGGGTTACTGAGGACAGTGACTGGTCACTGTGCTCCGGGTTACTGAGGACAGTGACTGGTCACTGTGCTCCGGGTTACTGAGGACAGTGACTGGTCTCTGTTCTTCTTCAGGTTACTGAGGACAGTGACTGGTCTCTGTTCTTCTTCAGGTTACTGAGGACAGTGACTGGTCTCTGTTCTTCTTCAGGTTACTGAGGACAGTGACTGGTCTCTGTTCTTCTTCAGGTTACTGAGGACAGTGACTGGTCTCTGTTCTTCTTCAGGTTACTGAGGACAGTGACTGGTCTCTGTGCTCCGGGTTACTGAGGACAGTGACTGGTCTCTGTTCTTCTTCAGGTTACTGAGGACAGTGACTGGTCTCTGTTCTTCTTCAGGTTACTGAGGACAGTGACTGGTCTCTGTTCTTCTTCAGGTTACTGAGGACAGTGACTGGTCTCTGTTCTTCTTCAGGTTACTGAGGACAGTGACTGGTCTCTGTTCTTCTTCAGGTTACTGAGGACAGTGACTGGTCTCTGTTCTTCTTCAGGTTACTGAGGACAGTGACTGGTCTCTGTTCTTCTTCAGGTTACTGAGGACAGTGACTGGTCTCTGTTCTTCTTCAGGTTACTGAGGACAGTGACTGGTCTCTGTTCTTCTTCAGGTTACTGAGGACAGTGACTGGTCTCTGTTCTTCTTCAGGTTACTGAGGACAGTGACTGGTCTCTGTTCTTCTTCAGGTTACTGAGGACAGTGACTGGTCTCTGTTCTTCTCCGGGTTACTGAGGACAGTGACTGGTCTCTGTGCTCCGGGTTACTGAGGACAGTGACTGGTCACTGTGCTCCGGGTTACTGAGGACAGTGACTGGTCTCTGTTCTTCTTCAGGTTACTGAGGATGTTGTCTAGCCTCTGTGTTTCTCTGTTCTTCCAGACCCAAGCAGGAGAGGGCAAGGTCTACAAGTGTCTCTTCAGCCACAAGTTTGAGGAGGCCATGTCTGAGAAGGTATGGAGAAAACCACTGATGGAGACATGCAGATGATTTATATCAACATGTATATTATTTTTTATATACACTACATACAAACATATGGCATTTCTAGTAGAGGTCGACCGATTTATGATTTTTCAATGCCGATACCGATTATTGGTGGATATTTTTTTGAACGATACCGATTTAATCGGCCAAATTTGTATTTGTTTTATTTACAACAATACTGAATGAACACTTATTTTAACTTCATATAATACATCAATAAAAGTATATTTGGCCTCAAATAAATAATGAAACATGTTCAATTTGGTTTAAATAATGCAAAAACAAAGTGTTGGAGAAGAAAGTAAAAGTGCAATATGTGCCATGTAAGAAAGCTAACATTTAAGTTCCTTGCTCAGAACATGAGAACATATGAAAGCTGGTGGTTCTTTTTAACATGAGACTTCAATATTCCAAGGTGAGATGTTTTAGGTTGTAGTTAATATAGTATTTATAGGACTATTTCTCTCTCTACCATTTGTATTTCATATACCTTTGACTATTGGATGTTTGTATAGGTACTTTAGTATTGCCAGTGTAACAGCATAGCTTCCGTCCCTCTCCTCGCCCCTACCTGGGATCGAACCAGCAACACATCGACAACAGCCACACTCGAAGCAGCGTTACCCATCGCTCCACAAAAGCCGAGGGGAATAACTACTCTAAGTCTCAGAGCGAGTGACGTTTGAAACGCTATTAGCACGCACTCCGCTAACTAGCTAGCCATTTCACATCGGCTACACCAGCCATTACGCTGATAGGCTTGAAGTCATAAATAGCGCTGTGCTTGCGAAGAGCTGCTGGCAAAACGCACAAAAGTGCTGTTTGAATGAATGATTAAGGGCCTGCTGCTGCCTACCACCACTCAGTCAGGCTTGTCTATCAAATCATAGACTTAATTATAACATAATAACACGAGCCTCTGGTCATTAAAATGGTCGAATCAGGAGACTCAGGAGATCATTTTAAAAAAAAAAAAAAAGTTTATTTATTTTATCTAACGGGTGGCTTTATTAAAGGGGGGCCAACAGTGGTTGGGTGTTGAACTACAGACTTTAGTAAAGGGTCATTAAAGGGGCGGCCAACAGTGGTTGGGTGTTGAACTAAAGGGTCATTAAAGGGGCGGCCAACAGTGAGCAGACATTTTCTTTCTCAAGCTGTCATTTTTCAGCTCCTATGCCATATTTGGACGCGTGTAAAAGCTCTCTTTTCATGTGACAATGACTAAAACTTCTCTCTGTCTCCCCTCCCTCCCTCCCTCCCTCCCTCAGTGTCGAGAGGCCCTGACCACGCGTCAGAAGCTGATAACCCAGGACTACAAGGTTAGCTACTCTCTGACCAAGGCCTGTAAGGCTGACCTCAGGAAGCACCGCTGTAACCTGGACACCAACATGCCCCGCGCTAGAGAGGCACGACTATCATATCTGCTACTATGCCTGGAGTCTGCTGTACACAGGGGTGGGTGGAAGAGAGAGAGTGTGTGTGTACATGTGTATGAGAGGTGATAAATGCCATACATTAACCATTGAATGTCAAATCAAATCAAATTTTATTTGTCACATACACATGGTTAGCAGATGTTAATGCGAGTGTAGCGAAATGCTTGTGCTTCTAGTTCCGACAATGCAGTAATAACGAGCAAGTAATCTAACTAACAATTCCAAAAAAACTACTGTCTTATACACAGTGTAAGGGGATAAAGAATATGTACATAAGGATATATGAATGAGTGATGGTACAGAGCAGCATAGGCAAGATACAGTAGATGATATCGAGTACAGTATATACATATGAGATAAGTATGTAAACCAAGTGGCATAGTTAAAGTGGCTAGTGATACATGTATTACATAAGGATGCAGTCGATGATATAGAGTACAGTATCAACGTATGCATATGAGATGAACAATGTAGGGTAAGTAACATTATATAAGGTAGCATTGTTTAAAGTGGCTAGTGATATATTTACATCATTTCCCATCAATTCCCATGATTAAAGTGGCTGGAGTAGAGTCAGTGTCAGTGTCAGTGTGTTGGCAGTAGCCACTCAATGTTAGTGGTGGCTGTTTAACAGTCTGATGCCCTTGAGATAGAAGCTGTTTTTCAGTCTCTCGGTCCCAGCTTTGATGCACCTGTACTGACCTCGCCTTCTGGATGACAGCGGGGTGAACAGGCAGTGGCTCGGATGGTTGATGTCCTTGATGATCTTTATGGCCTTCCTGTAGCATCGGGTGGTGTAGGTGTCCTGGAGGGCAGGTAGTTTGCCCCCGGTGATGCGTTGTGCAGACCTCACTACCCTCTGGAGAGCCTTACGGTTGAGGGCGGTGCAGTTGCCATACCAGGCGGTGATACAGCCCGCCAGGATGCTCTCGATTGTGCATCTGTAGAAGTTTGTGAGTGCTTTTGGTGACAAGCCGAATTTCTTCAGCCTCCTGAGGTTGAAGAGGCGCTGCTGCGCCTTCCTCACGATGCTGTCTGTGTGAGTGGACCAATTCAGTTTGTCTGTGATGTGTATGCCGAGGAACTTAAAACTTGCTACCCTCTCCACTACTGTTCCATCGATGTGGATGGGGGGGTGTTCCCTCTGCTGTTTCCTGAAGTCCACAATCATCTCCTTAGTTTTGTTGACGTTGAGTGTGAGGTTATTTTCCTGACACCACACTCCGAGGGCCCTCACCTCCTCCCTGTAGGCCGTCTCGTCGTTGTTGGTAATCAAGCCTACCACTGTTGTGTCGTCCGCAAACTTGATGATTGAGTTGGAGGCGTGCATGGCCACGCAGTCGTGGGTGAACAGGGAGTACAGGAGAGGGCTCAGAACGCACCCTTGTGGGGCCCCAGTGTTGAGGATCAGCGGGGAGGAGATGTTGTTGCCTACCCTCACCACCTGGGGGCGGCCCGTCAGGAAGTCCAGTACCCAGTTGCACAGGGCGGGGTCGAGACCCAGGGTCTCGAGCTTGATGACGAGCTTGGAGGGTACTATGGTGTTGAATGCCGAGCTGTAGTCGATGAACAGCATTCTCACATAGGTATTCCTCTTGTCCAGATGGGTTAGGGCAGTGTGCAGTGGTTGAGATTGCATCGTCTGTGGACCTATTTGGGCGGTAAGCAAATTGGAGTGGGTCAAGGGTGTCAGGTAGGGTGGAGGTGATATGGTCCTTGACTAGTCTCTCAAAGCACTTCATGGTGACGGATGTGAGTGCTACGGGCGGTAGTCGTTTAGCTCAGTTACCTTAGCTTTCTTGGGAACAGGAACAATGGTGGCCCTCTTGAAGCATGTGGGAACAGCAGACTGGTATAGGGATTGATTGAATATGTCCGTAAACACACCGGCCAGCTGGTCTGCGCATGCTCTGAGGGCGCGGCTGGGGATGCCGTCTGGGCCTGCAGCCTTGCGAGGGTTAACACGTTTAAATGTCTTACTCACTTCGGCTGCAGTGAAGGAGAGACCGCATGTTTCCGTTGCAGGCCGTGTCAGTGGCACTGTATTGTCCTCAAAGCGGGCAGAAAAGTTGTTTAGTCTGCCTGGGAGCAAGACATCCTGGTCCGTGACTGGGCTGGGTTTCTTCCTGTAGTCCGTGATTGACTGTAGACCCTGCCACATGCCTCTTGTGTCTGAGCCGTTGAATTGAGATTCTACTTTGTCTCTGTACTGGCGCTTAGCTTGTTTGATAGCCTTGCGGAGGGAATAGCTGCACTGTTTGTATTCAGTCATGTTACCAGACACCTTGCCCTGATTAAAAGCAGTGGTTCGTGCCTTCAGTTTCACACGAATGCTGCCATCAATCCACGGTTTCTGGTTAGGGAATGTTTTAATCGTTGCTATGGGAACAACATCTTCAACGCACGTTCTAATGAACTCGCACACCGTATCAGCGTATTCGTCAATGTTGTTGTCTGACGCAATACGAAACATCTCCCAGTCCACGTGATGGAAGCAGTCTTGGAGTGTGGAGTCAGCTTGGTCGGACCAGCGTTGGACAGACCTCAGCGTGGGAGCTTCTTGTTTTAGTTTCTGTCTGTAGGCAGGGATCAACAAAATGGAGTCGTGGTCAGCTTTTCCGAAAGGGGGCGGGGCAGGGCCTTATATGCGTCGCGGAAGTTAGAGTAACAATGATCCAGGGTCTTTCCACCCCTGGTTGCGCAATCGATATGCTGATAAAATTTAGGGAGTCTTGTTTTCAGATTAGCCTTGTTAAAATCCCCAGCTACAATGAATGCAGCCTCCGGATAAATCGTTTCCAGTTTGCAGAGAGTTAAATAAAGTTCGTTCAGAGCCATCGATGTGTCTGCTTGGGGGGATATATACGGCTGTGATTATAATCGAAGAGAATTCTCTTGGTAGATAATGCGGTCTACATTTGATTGTGAGGAATTCTAAATCAGGTGAACAGAAGGATTTGAGTTCCTGTATGTTTCTTTCATCACACCATGTCACGTTGGCCATAAGGCATACGCCCCCCCGTCTTCTTACCAGAAAGATGTTTGTTTCTGTCGGCGCGATGCGTGGAGAAACCCGCTGGCTGCACCGCTCGGATTGCGTCTCTCCAGTTAGCCATGTTTCCGTGAAGCAGAGAACGTTACAGTCTCTGATGTCCCTCTGGAATGCTACCCTTGCTCGGATTTCATCAACCTTGTTGTCAAGAGACTGGACATTGGCAAGAAGAATGCTAGGGAGTGGTGCACGATGTGCCCGTCTCCGGAGTCTGACCAGAAGACCGCTTCGTTTCCCTCTTTTTCTGAGTCGTTTTTTTTTTTTTTTTTGGTCGCTGCATGTGATCCACTCCGTTACACTGGTTGTAAGGCAGAACACAGGATCCGCATCGCGAAAAACATATTCTTGGTCGTACTGATGGTGAGTTGACGCTGATCTTATATTCAGTAGTTCTTCTCGGCTGTATGTAATGAAACCTAAGATGACCTGGGGTACTAGTGTAAGAAATAACACGTAAAAAAACAAAAAACTGCATAGTTTCCTAGGAACGCGAAGCGAGGCGGCCATCTCTGTCGGCGCCGGAAGTACTCGGGATGTGTATACATGTGTATGAGGGGTGATAAATGCCATACATTAACTGTTGAATGTGTGTACATGTGTATGAGGGGTGATAAATGCCAAACACATGTACACACATTCAATGGTTAATGTTTGAGGGTTGATACTTGAAGGTGTGACTTGAACGTGTGTATTTACAAATATATATTTGTATTGTTTATGTGTAACGATACGAAGTGTCTGATTAATTCAGTTCCTAACAGCTGCTTTAATGGAATTCACTCCACAATATAATAGCCACTGTACTAACAGGACCCCTGGGGGTTATAAAGCCTTTATAGAAACACACAAACCACATAACTTGTTGTTCAGTGGGTCTACATTCATTGTGACAAATATATCTAGGTATGTTAAGACTCCAAGAACGAGAACGATTTAAAATGTTTTAATTCTGATTGAATGTTGCTTTATGTTTCTGCTTTATAGCCTAACATGAAGGAAATGACAGGTCAGTGACCTTTAACCTAATGAATGCGGACCCAATGAACAATAAGTTGGGTGGTTAATGTGTTTGTATACAGGCATTATAACCCCCCACCTTGACAGATGGTAAACAGTGCAGGGTCCTGTTTGTGCAGGGTCCTGTTATATTGTGGAGTGGATTCCATTAACGCAGCTGTTGGGAACTGAATGAATCAGACGTTCACGATTCCTATTGTTATAATGTTCCCTCAATGTTTTCGTCACCATCCACATTTCAGGTCTGCTCAAATGTGAACGTTGTGAAAATGCTGTGCAACTTCCAGCGTGCGTTTACTGTGAACACTGAGGCTGTACCTGCTTTACTGTGAACACTGAGGCTGTACCTGCTTTAAGTTACAGGTTTACTGTGAACACTGAGGCTGTACCTGCTTTAAGTTACAGGTTTACTGTGAACACTGAGGCTGTACCTACTTTAAGTTACAGTTTTACTGTGTACACTGAGGCTGTACCTGCTTTAAGTTACAGGTTTACTGTGAACACTGAGGCTGTAGCTGCTTTAAGTTACAGTTTTACTGTGTACACTGAGGCTGTACCTGCTTTAAGTTACAGTTTTACTGTGTACACTGAGGCTGTACCTGCTTTACTGTGAACACTGAGGCTGTACCTGCTTTAAGTTACAGTTTTACTGTGTACACTGAGGCTGTACCTGCTTTACTGTGAACACTGAGGCTGTACCTGCTTTAAGTTACAGTTTTACTGTGAACACTGAGGCTGTACCTGCTTTACTGTGAACACTGAGGCTGTACCTGCTTTAAGTTACAGTTTTACTGTGAACACTGAGGCTGTACCTGCTTTAAGTTACAGTTTTACTGTGAACACTGAGGCTGTACCTGCTTTAAGTTACAGTTTTACTGTGAACACTGAGGCTGTACCTGCTTTAAGTTACAGTTTTACTGTGAACACTGAGGCTGTACCTGCTTTAAGTTACAGTTTTACTGTGAACACTGAGGCTGTACCTGCTTTAAGTTACAGTTTTACTGTGTACACTGAGGCTGTACCTGCTTTAAGTTACAGGTTTACTGTGAACACTGAGGCTGTAGCTGCTTTAAGTTACAGTTTTACTGTGTACACTGAGGCTGTACCTGCTTTACTGTGAACACTGAGGCTGTACCTGCTTTAAGTTACAGTTTTACTGTGTACACTGAGGCTGTACCTGCTTTAAGTTACAGGTTTACTGTGAACACTGAGGCTGTAGCTGCTTTAAGTTACAGTTTTACTGTGTACACTGAGGCTGTACCTGCTTTACTGTGAACACTGAGGCTGTACCTGCTTTAAGTTACAGTTTTACTGTGTACACTGAGGCTGTACCTGCTTTACTGTGAACACTGAGGCTGTACCTGCTTTAAGTTACAGTTTTACTGTGTACACTGAGGCTGTACCTGCTTTACTGTGAACACTGAGGCTGTACCTGCTTTAAGTTACAGTTTTACTGTGTACACTGAGGCTGTACCTGCTTTACTGTGAACACTGAGGCTGTACCTGCTTTAAGTTACAGTTTTACTGTGTACACTGAGGCTGTACCTGCTTTACTGTGAACACTGAGGCTGTACCTGCTTTAAGTTACAGTTTTACTGTGAACACTGAGGCTGTACCTGCTTTAAGTTATAGTTTTACTGTGAACACTGAGGCTGTACCTGCTTTAAGTTACAGTTTTACTGTGTACACTGAGGCTGTACCTGCTTTAAGTTACAGTTTTACTGTGAACACTGAGGCTGTACCTGCTTTAAGTTACAGTTTTACTGTGTACACTGAGGCTGTACCTGCTTTACTGTGAACACTGAGGCTGTACCTGCTTTAAGTTACAGTTTTACTGTGTACACTGAGGCTGTACCTGCTTTACTGTGAACACTGAGGCTGTACCTGCTTTAAGTTAGTTTTACTGTGTACACTGAGGCTGTACCTGCTTTAAGTTACAGTTTTACTGTGAACACTGAGGCTGTACCTGCTTTAAGTTACAGTTTTACTGTGAACACTGAGGCTGTACCTGCTTTAAGTTACAGTTTTACTGTGAACACTGAGGCTGTACCTGCTTTAAGTTACAGTTTTACTGTGTACACTGAGGCTGTACCTGCTTTAAGTTACAGGTTTACTGTGAACACTGAGGCTGTAGCTGCTTTAAGTTACAGTTTTACTGTGTACACTGAGGCTGTACCTGCTTTAAGTTACAGTTTTACTGTGTACACTGAGGCTGTACCTGCTTTACTGTGAACACTGAGGCTGTACCTGCTTTAAGTTACAGTTTTACTGTGTACACTGAGGCTGTACCTGCTTTACTGTGAACACTGAGGCTGTACCTGCTTTAAGTTACAGTTTTACTGTGAACACTGAGGCTGTACCTGCTTTAAGTTATAGTTTTACTGTGAACACTGAGGCTGTACCTGCTTTAAGTTACAGTTTTACTGTGTACACTGAGGCTGTACCTGCTTTAAGTTACAGGTTTACTGTGAACACTGAGGCTGTACCTGCTTTAAGTTACAGTTTTACTGTGAACACTGAGGCTGTACCTGCTTTAAGTTACAGTTTTACTGTGAACACTGAGGCTGTACCTGCTTTAAGTTACAGTTTTACTGTGTACACTGAGGCTGTACCTGCTTTAAGTTACAGGTTTACTGTGAACACTGAGGCTGTAGCTGCTTTAAGTTACAGTTTTACTGTGTACACTGAGGCTGTACCTGCTTTACTGTGAACACTGAGGCTGTACCTGCTTTAAGTTAGTTTTACTGTGTACACTGAGGCTGTACCTGCTTTAAGTTACAGTTTTACTGTGAACACTGAGGCTGTACCTGCTTTAAGTTACAGTTTTACTGTGAACACTGAGGCTGTACCTGCTTTAAGTTACAGTTTTACTGTGAACACTGAGGCTGTACCTGCTTTAAGTTACAGTTTTACTGTGAACACTGAGGCTGTACCTGCTTTAAGTTACAGTTTTACTGTGTACACTGAGGCTGTACCTGCTTTAAGTTACAGGTTTACTGTGAACACTGAGGCTGTAGCTGCTTTAAGTTACAGTTTTACTGTGTACACTGAGGCTGTACCTGCTTTACTGTGAACACTGAGGCTGTACCTGCTTTAAGTTACAGTTTTACTGTGTACACTGAGGCTGTACCTGCTTTACTGTGAACACTGAGGCTGTACCTGCTTTAAGTTACAGTTTTACTGTGAACACTGAGGCTGTACCTGCTTTAAGTTATAGTTTTACTGTGAACACTGAGGCTGTACCTGCTTTAAGTTACAGTTTTACTGTGTACACTGAGGCTGTACCTGCTTTAAGTTACAGGTTTACTGTGAACACTGAGGCTGTACCTGCTTTAAGTTACAGTTTTACTGTGAACACTGAGGCTGTACCTGCTTTAAGTTACAGTTTTACTGTGAACACTGAGGCTGTACCTGCTTTAAGTTACAGTTTTACTGTGTACACTGAGGCTGTACCTGCTTTAAGTTACAGGTTTACTGTGAACACTGAGGCTGTAGCTGCTTTACTGTGAACACTGAGGCTGTACCTGCTTTAAGTTACAGTTTTACTGTGTACACTGAGGCTGTACCTGCTTTACTGTGAACACTGAGGCTGTACCTGCTTTAAGTTACAGTTTTACTGTGTACACTGAGGCTGTACCTGCTTTACTGTGAACACTGAGGCTGTACCTGCTTTAAGTTACAGTTTTACTGTGTACACTGAGGCTGTACCTGCTTTACTGTGAACACTGAGGCTGTACCTGCTTTAAGTTACAGTTTTACTGTGTACACTGAGGCTGTACCTGCTTTAAGTTACAGTTTTACTGTGAACACTGAGGCTGTACCTGCTTTAAGTTACAGTTTTACTGTGAACACTGAGGCTGTACCTGCTTTAAGTTACAGTTTTACTGTGTACACTGAGGCTGTACCTGCTTTACTGTGAACACTGAGGCTGTACCTGCTTTAAGTTACAGTTTTACTGTGTACACTGAGGCTGTACCTGCTTTAAGTTACAGTTTTACTGTGTACACTGAGGCTGTACCTGCTTTAAGTTACAGGTTTACTGTGAACACTGAGGCTGTACCTGCTTTAAGTTACAGTTTTACTGTGAACACTGAGGCTGTACCTGCTTTAAGTTACAGTTTTACTGTGAACACTGAGGCTGTACCTGCTTTACTGTGAACACTGAGGCTGTACCTGCTTTAAGTTACAGTTTTACTGTGTACACTGAGGCTGTACCTGCTTTACTGTGAACACTGAGGCTGTACCTGCTTTAAGTTACAGTTTTACTGTGTACACTGAGGCTGTACCTGCTTTACTGTGAACACTGAGGCTGTACCTGCTTTAAGTTACAGTTTTACTGTGAACACTGAGGCTGTACCTGCTTTAAGTTATAGTTTTACTGTGAACACTGAGGCTGTACCTGCTTTAAGTTACAGTTTTACTGTGTACACTGAGGCTGTACCTGCTTTAAGTTACAGGTTTACTGTGAACACTGAGGCTGTACCTGCTTTAAGTTACAGTTTTACTGTGAACACTGAGGCTGTACCTGCTTTAAGTTACAGTTTTACTGTGAACACTGAGGCTGTACCTGCTTTAAGTTACAGTTTTACTGTGTACACTGAGGCTGTACCTGCTTTAAGTTACAGGTTTACTGTGAACACTGAGGCTGTAGCTGCTTTAAGTTACAGTTTTACTGTGTACACTGAGGCTGTACCTGCTTTACTGTGAACACTGAGGCTGTACCTGCTTTAAGTTACAGTTTTACTGTGTACACTGAGGCTGTACCTGCTTTACTGTGAACACTGAGGCTGTACCTGCTTTAAGTTACAGTTTTACTGTGTACACTGAGGCTGTACCTGCTTTAAGTTACAGTTTTACTGTGAACACTGAGGCTGTACCTGCTTTAAGTTACAGTTTTACTGTGAACACTGAGGCTGTACCTGCTTTAAGTTACAGTTTTACTGTGTACACTGAGGCTGTACCTGCTTTACTGTGAACACTGAGGCTGTACCTGCTTTAAGTTACAGTTTTACTGTGTACACTGAGGCTGTACCTGCTTTAAGTTACAGTTTTACTGTGTACACTGAGGCTGTACCTGCTTTACTGTGAACACTGAGGCTGTACCTGCTTTAAGTTACAGTTTTACTGTGTACACTGAGGCTGTACCTGCTTTACTGTGAACACTGAGGCTGTACCTGCTTTAAGTTACAGTTTTACTGTGTACACTGAGGCTGTACCTGCTTTACTGTGAACACTGAGGCTGTACCTGCTTTAAGTTACAGTTTTACTGTGTACACTGAGGCTGTACCTGCTTTAAGTTACAGTTT
The DNA here is from genome assembly GCF_018296145.1 of Oncorhynchus tshawytscha. Classification (NCBI taxonomy): domain Eukaryota; kingdom Metazoa; phylum Chordata; class Actinopteri; order Salmoniformes; family Salmonidae; genus Oncorhynchus; species Oncorhynchus tshawytscha. Next base: position 22,333,731 of record NC_056432.1, read on the forward strand.
TACTGTGTACACTGAGGCTGTACCTGCTTTACTGTGAACACTGAGGCTGTACCTGCTTTAAGTTACAGTTTTACTGTGTACACTGAGGCTGTACCTGCTTTAAGTTACAGTTTTACTGTGTACACTGAGGCTGTACCTGCTTTACTGTGAACACTGAGGCTGTACCTGCTTTAAGTTACAGTTTTACTGTGAACACTGAGGCTGTACCTGCTTTAAGTTAGTTTTACTGTGTACACTGAGGCTGTACCTGCTTTAAGTTACAGGTTTACTGTGAACACTGAGGCTGTACCTGCTTTACTGTGAACACTGAGGCTGTACCTGCTTTAAGTTACAGGTTTACTGTGAACACTGACGCTGTACCTACTTTTAGTTAGTTTTTCACCTCCCTGACCAAGGCCCTTCACTGGGCAGCCAGCTCTAGGAAGAGTCTTGGTGGTTCCAAACTTCTTCAATTTAAGAATGATGGAGGCCACTGTGTCCTTGGGAACCTTCAATGCTGCAGAAATGTTTTGGTACCCTTCCCCAGATCTGTGCCTCGACACAATCCTGTCTCGGAGGTCTAGGGACAATTCCTTCGACCTCATGGCTTGGATTTTGCTCTGACATGCACTGTCAACTGTGGGACCTTCATATAGACAGGTGTGTGCCTTTCCAAATCAGGTCCAATCAGTTGAATTTACCACAGGTAGAGTCCAATCAAGTTGTAGAAACATCTCAAGGATGATCAATGGAAACAGGATGACCTGAGATCAATTTAATCTCATAGCAAAGGGTCTGAATACTTATGTCAAATCTGTTTTCTCTTTGTCATTATGGGGTTTTTGTGTAGATTGATGGGGGAAAAATTACTTTTTAGAAAAAGTCTCACATAAAATGTGGAAAACGTGGGTCTGAATACTTTCTGAATGCCTCTCTAACCGAGCTCTCTCCCCAGGTCTCCTCAGGATGCTGGTCTGAATGCCTCTCAACCCTATCCCCTCCTCTCTCCCCAGGTCGTACTCCCCAGGTCTCCCCAGGATGCTGGTCTGAATGCCTCTCAACCCTATCCCTCCTCTCTCCCCAGGATGCTGGTCTGAATGCCTCTCAACCCTATCCCCTACTCTCTCCCCAGGTCTCCTCAGGATGCTGGTCTGAATGCCTCTCAACCCTATCCCCTCCTCTCTCTCCAGGTCTCCTCAGGATGCTGGTCTGAATGCCTCTCTAACCTATCCCCTCCTGTCTCCCCAGGATGCTGGTCTGAATGCCTCTCAACCCTATCCCCTCCTCTCTCTCCAGGTCTCCTCAGGATGCTGGTCTGAATGCCTCTCAACCCTATCCCCTCCTCTCTCCCCAGGTCTCCTCAGGATGCTGGTCTGAATACCTCTCAACCCTATCCCCTCCTCCTCTCTCCAGGTCTCCTCAGGATGCTGGTCTGAATGCCTCTCAACCCTATCCCCTCCTCTCTCTCCAGGTCTCCTCAGGATGCTGGTCTGAATGCCTCTCAACCCTATCCCATCCTCTCTCCCCAGGTCTCCAGGATGCTGGTCTGAATGCCTCTCAACCCTATCCCATCCTCTCTCCCCAGGTCTCCAGGATGCTGGTCTGAATGCCTCTCAACCCTATCCCATCCTCTCTCCCCAGGTCTCCTCAGGATGCTGGTCTGAATGCCTCTCAACCCTATCCCCTCCTCTCTCTCCAGGTCTCCTCAGGATGCTGGTCTGAATGCCTCTCAACCCTATCCCCTCCTCTCTCCCCAGGTCTCCCCAGGATGCTGGTCTGAATGCCTCTCTAACCTATCCCCTCCTCTCTCCCCAGGTCGTACAGTGTCTGAGGACTGCCAGGGGGAGATGTTGGAGTACCGTAGGATGCTGATAGAGGATTTCTCTCTGAGTCCAGAAATAGTGCTCCACTGTAGAGGGGAGATCGAGACCCACTGCTCCGGACTCCACAGGAAAGGACGTACCCTCCACTGTCTAATGAGGGTGGGCCGGGGGGACAAGGGAAGCACAGTGGACGGACTCTGTCAGAGCGCGGTGAGACGATGCACACTGGCGACACATTGCATACTGGCGACACCGCGCACGCTGACGACAGTGCCTTCAGAAAGTATTCACACCCCTGGACTTTTTCAACATTTTGTTGTGTTACAACCTAACATGGATTTAAGTTGTTTTTTTCAAATGAATTAAAAATGAAGATTTCACCATCAAAGGTGACTGTAAAACAGTTAGTGTTTAGTGGCTGTGATAGGAGAAAACTGAGGATGGATCAACAACATTGTAGTTACTCCACAATACTAACCTACATGACAGAGTGAAAAGAAGGAAGTCTGTACAGAATACAAATATTCCTAAACATGTTTGTAACAAGGTGCTAAAGTAATACTGCAAAAATGTGGTAAAGAGATGAACACTTTGTAGTCAGGACAAAAAGTTATGTTTGGGGCAAATCCAATAAAACACATTACTCAGTAACACTACATATTTTCAAGCATAGTGGTGGCTGCATCATGTTATGGGTATGCTTGTCATCGTTAAGGACCGGGGAGTTTTTCAGGAATGGAATGGAGCTATTAGCACAGGCAAAATCCTAAAGGAAAACCTGGTTTAGTCTGCTTTCCACCAGACACTGGGAGATGAATTCACCTTTTCAGCAGGAAAATAACCTAAAACACAAGGCCAAATCTACACTGGAGTTGCTTACCAAGAAGACAGTGAATGTTCCTGAGTGGCCCGAGTTACAGTTTTAACTTAAATTTACTTGAAAATCTTTGGCAAGACCTGAAAAGGCTTGTCTAGTAATGATCAACAACCAATTTGACAGAGCTTGAAGAATTTAGAAAATAATAATGGGCAAATGTTGGACATTCCAGGTGTGGAAATCTCTTAGACCCAGAACTGCACTCAGCTGTATTCGCTGCTAAAGGTGCTTGACTCACAAGTGTGAATACGGATGTAAAGTATTGACTCGGGGTGAATACGGATGTAAAGTATTGACTGGTGTGAATACGGATGTAAAGTATTGACTCGGGGTGTGAATACGGATGTAAAGTATTGACTCGGGGTGTGAATACGGATGTAAAGTATTGACTCGGGGTGTGAATACGGATGTAAAGTATTGACTCGGGGTGTGAATACGGATGTAAAGTATTGACTCAAGGGGTGTGAATACGGATGTAAAGTATTGACACGGGGTGTGAATACGGATGTAAAGTATTGACTCGTTTCTAAAGGGGTGTGAATACGGATGTAAAGTATTGACTAGGGGTGAATACGGATGTAAAGTATTGACTGGAGATGGTGTGAATACGGATGTAAAGTATTGACTGGGGGTGTGAATACGGATGTAAAGTATTGACTGGGGGTGTGAATACGGATGTAAAGTATTGACTCGGGGTGTGAATACGGATGTAAAGTATTGACTGGGGGTGTGAATACGGATGTAAAGTATTGACTCGGGGGTGTGAATACGGATGTAAAGTATTGACTCGGGGGTGTGAATACGGATGTAAATGAGAGATTTCTGTTTCAAATGTACTATATATTTGCTAACTAAAAACATGTTTTTATGGAGTATTGTGTGTAGATGGGTGATATCCCCAAAATCTATTTAACCCATTTTGGATTCAGGCTGTAACAACAAAATGTAGAATAAGTCAAGGGGTATGAATACTGGACACACACACACAGACACACACACACACTGGAAACAGGCATGCATAGACGTACACGTACTGGAGATGAGGCACACACTGGGGCATGCATAGACACATGTACAGATACACACACACACACACACACAGACACACACACACTGGAAACAGGCTGATAGACACACGTACAGATACACACACACACACACACACACACACACACACAGACACACACACACTGGAAACAGGCATGCATAGACACACGTACAGATACACACACACACACACACACACACACACACAGACACACACACACACACTGGAAACAGGCATGCATAGGGGTACAGATACATGTGACACACACACACTGGAAACAGGCATGCATAGACACACTGTATGTGATACACACACACACACACACAGCTGACACACTGGAAACAGGCATGCACATACAGATGAGGCTGATGGGGCACACACTGGAAACAGGGATGCATAGATGTGTACAGATACACAGCAAATGGGGTTGATGAGGCTGATGGGGCTGTATGGTTTTCATATACTGGAGATGGGGCTGATGAGGCTGATGGGGCTGATCAACTCTTGATAAGGCTGGTTTCTAAAGATCTGATGGGCTTGGGGCTGGTGATGGGGCTGGGACTGATGGGGCTGATGGGGCTGATGGGGCTGATGTGTTTTCATATACTGGAGATGGGGCTGATGGGGCTGATGGGGCTGATGGGGCTGTATGTGTTTTCATATACTGGAGATGATGGGGCTGTATGTGTTTTCATATACTGGAGATGGATGGGGCTGATGGGGCTGTATGTGTTTTCATATACTGGAGATGGGGCTGATGGGGCTGATGGGGCTGTATGTGTTTTCATACACTGGAGATGGGGCTGATGGGGCTGATGGGGTTTTCATATATAAGGCTGTATGTGTTTTCATATACTGGATGAGGCTGAATGTGTTTTCATATACTGGAGATGGGGCTGATGGGGCTGATGGGGCTGTATGTGTTTTCATATACTGGAGATGGGGCTGATGGGGCTGTATGTGTTTTCATATACTGGAGATGAGGCTGATGGGGCTGTATGTGTTTTCATATACTGGAGATGGGGCTGTATGTGTTTTCATATACTGGATGATGTGTTTTCATATACTGATGGGGCTGATGGGGCTGTATGTGTTTTCATATACTGGAGATGGGGCTGATGGCTGATGGGGCTGTATGTGTTTTCATATACTGGAGATGGGGCTGATGAGGCTGATGGGGCTGTATGTGTTTTCATATACTGGAGATGAGGCTGATGATGGGGCTGTATGTGTTTTCATATACTGGAGATGAGGCTGATGAGGCTGTATGTGTTTTCATATACTGAGATGATGATGGGGCTGTATGGCTGATGGGGCTGTATGTGTTTTCATATACTGGAGATGAGGCTGATGGGGCTGTATGTGTTTTCATATACTGGAGATGGGGCTGATGAGGCTGTATTTGTTTTCATATACTGGAGATGGGGCTGATGGGGCTGTATGTGTTTTCATATACTGGAGATGGGGCTGATGAGGCTGTATGTGTTTTCATATACTGGAGATGAGGCTGATGGGGCTGTATGTGTTTTCATACACTGGAGATGGGGCTCATGGGGCTGATGGGGCTGTATGTGTTTCATTCATATACTGGAGATGAGGCTGATGGGGCTGTATGTGTTTTCATATACTGGAGATGAGGCTCATGGGGTTGATGGGGCTGTATGTGTTTTCATATACTGGAGATGGGGCTGATGAGGCTGTATGTGTGTTCATATACTGGAGATGGGGCTGATGGGGCTGTATGTGTTTTCATATACTGGAGATGAGGCTGATGGGGCTGTATGTGTTTTCATATACTGGAGATGAGGCTGATGGGGCTGTATGTGTTTTCATATACTGGAGATGAGGGGCTGATCTATACAGTATGGGGCTGAATGGGGCTGTATGTGTTTTCATATACTGAGATGAGGCTGATGGGCTGTATGTGTTTTCATACACAGCCCCATCAGGCTCATGTGTTTTCATATACTGGAGATGAGGCTGATGGGGCATGGGGCTGATCCAGTATACTGAGATGAGGCTGTATGTGTTTTCATATACTGGAGATGGGCTGATGAGGCATGTGTGTTCCCATCTCCAGATGATATGAAAATGTGTTTTCATATATACAGCTTCATCTCCAGATGTTTTCAATACTGGAAATGATGGGGCTGTAGTTTTCATATACTGGAGATCAGCCCATATACTGGAGATGAGGCTCATGTGTTTTCATCTACTGGAGTATGGGCTGTAAAACTGGACATGAGGCAGCCCCATGGGGCTCATCTCAGTATTTGAAAACTGGAGATGAGCCTCAGCCTGTATGTGTTTTCATCAGTCTCATCAGGCTGTACCCCATCTCCAGTAGGCTATGAAAACTGGAGATGAGGCTGTATGTGTTTTCATATACTGGAGATGAGGCATATGTGCCTCATCTCCAGTTTTCATATATGAGAAGGCTGATGAGGCTGTATGTGTTTTCATATACTGGAGATGAGGCCATCATGTGTTTTCATATACTGGAGATGAGGCCATCAGCCCCATCTCATATACAGTATATCTCCACTGGAGATATATGAGGCTGTATGTGTTTTCATACACTGGAGATGGGGCTGATGAGGCTGTATGTGTTTTCATATACTGGAGATGAGGCTGTATGTGTTTTCATATACTGGAGATGAGGCTGATGAGGCTGTATGTGTTTTCATATACTGGAGATGGGGCTGATGAGGCTGAGGCTGATGGGGCTGATGAGGCTGTATGTGTTTTCATACACTGGAGATGGGGTTGATGAGGCTGATGAGGCTGAGGCTGTATGTGTTTTCATACACTGGAGATGGGGCTGATGAGGCTGAGGCTGATGGGGCTTTGTGTTTTCATACACTGGAGATGAGGCTGATGGGGCTGTATGTGTTGGGGCTGTATGTGTTTTCATCATACACTGGAGATGGGGTTGATGAGGCTGAGGCTGATGAGGCTGTATGTGTTTTCATATACTGGAGATGGGGCTGATGAGGCTGTATGTGTTTTCATATACTGGAGATGGGGCTGATGGGGCTGATGGGGCTGTATGTGTTTTCATATACTGGAGATGGGGCTGATGAGGCTGATGAGGCTGAGGCTGTATGTGTTTTCATACACTGGAGATGGGGCTGATGAGGCTGAGGCTGATGGGGCTTTGTGTTTTCATACACTGGAGATGAGGCTGATGGGGCTGTATGTGTTTTCATACACTGGAGATGGGGTTGATGAGGCTGAGGCTGATGAGGCTGTATGTGTTTTCATATACTGGAGATGGGGCTGATGAGGCTGTATGTGTTTTCATATACTGGAGATGGGGCTGATGGGGCTGATGGGGCTGTATGTGTTTTCATATACTGGAGATGAGGCTGATGAGGCTGTATGTGTTTTCATATACTGGAGATGAGGCTGAGATGAGGCTGTATGTGTTTTCATATACTGGAGATGGGGCTGATGAGGCTGATGGGCCTGATAAGGCTGTATGTGTTTTCATACACTGGAGATGGGGCTGATGAGGCTGATGGGGCTGTATGTGTTTTCATATACTGGAGATGGGGCTGATGGGGCTGTATGTGTTTTCATATACTGGAGATGGGGGCTGATGAGGCTGATGGGGCTGATGGGGCTGTATGTGTTTTCATATACTGGAGATGAGGCTGGGCTGGGCTGATGGGGCTGATGGGGCTGATGGGGCTGATGAGGCTGATGGGGCTGATGAGGGGGCTGTATGTGTTTTCATATACTTGAGATGGGGCTGATGGGGCTGATGAGGCTGATGGGGCTGATGGGGCTGTATGTGTTTTCATATACTGGAGATGGGGTTGATGGGGCTGATGGGGCTGATGAGGCTGATTGGGCTGTATGTGTTTTCATATACTGGAGATGAGGCTGTATGTGTTTTCATACACTGGAGATGAGGCTGATGGGACTGTATGTGTTTTCATACACTGGAGATGAGGCTGATGGGCCTGATGGGGCTGATGAGGCTGTATGTGTTTTCATACACTGGAGATGGGGCTGATGGGCCTGATGAGGCTGATGGGGCTGATGGTGCTGTATGTGTTTTCATACACTGGAGATGAGGCTGATGGGGCTGTATGTGTTTTCATACACTGGAGATGAGGCTGATGGGGCTGTATGTGTTTTCATATACTGGAGATGGGGCTGATGGGGCTGTATGTGTTTTCATACACTGCCTGAGCCCTTACAGTATAAATCTAGTAGTATTGTTATTGTAAATAAAGTAGTGTTTTATTGTAAATAAAGTAGTATTGTTATTGTAGATCTAGTAGTGGTGGTGTAAATCTAGTAGTGGTGTTATTGTAAATCTAGTAGTATTGTCCCTCAGCTCCAGACCTTGATCCAGTCAGCTGATCCTGGATCAGACTACAGGATAGACCGGGCCCTGAACGAAGCCTGTGAGTCTGTTATCCAGACGGCCTGCAAACACATCCGCAGCGGGGACCCCATGTGAGTACCATCACACACACACACACACACACACACACACACACACACACACACACACACACACACACACACACACACACAGAAGAACAATCGCATGCACACACACATTTGTGAGTACTGTGATCTCAGATGCACACAGACGCTGAGTAAATGCACACCTGTCTTTTCTACCTGTGATGGTTGGAGGCACCTCCAGCTGTGTCTTTCCTGCTGTGTCAGTCAGTTCAGAATAAAGGGGTTTGTTACCTATCAGGAATATCACTGTTGTCTTTGTCTTGAACAACATGCCACTGGCAGGAATAGGCTCCAGTGGTGCAGCGGTCTAAGGCACTGGATCTCAGTGCTAGAGGTGTGACTACAGACCCTGGTTTGATTCCAGGCTGTATCACTACCGGCCGTGATTGTGCGCCACCCTACGGGACTCCCAATTGGCCCAGTGAGAGAGAATATACTTTTTACTCCATACCTGACACCCAGAAGTACTCGTTAAATTTTGACATTCTGGCTATCCGCAAATGTTTTTTTTTTTTTTTTTTTAAACAGAAAAACGTGCCGTATGGTTTGATTAATATAATGAATTTGAAATGGTTTGTACTACTCAAGTAGTATTTTACTGGGTGACTTTTACTCAAGTAGTATTTTACTGGGTGACTTTTACTCAAGTAGTATTTTACTGGGTGACTTTTACTCAAGTAGTATTTTACCGGGTGACTTTTACTCAAGTAGTATTTTACCGGGTGACTTTTACTCAAGTAGTATTTTACTGGGTGACTTTTACTCAAGTAGTATTTTACTGGGTGACTTTTACTCAAGTAGTATTTTACTGGGTGACCTTTTACTCAAGTAGTATTTTACTGGGTGACCTTTTACTCAAGTAGTATTTTACTGGGTGACCTTTTACTCAAGTAGTATTTTACTGGGTGACCTTTTACTCAAGTAGTATTTTACTGGGTGACCTTTTACTCAAGTAGTATTTTACTGGGTGACCTTTTACTCAAGTAGTATTTTACTGGGTGACCTTTTACTTGAGTCATTTTCTATTAAGGTACACTGCCGTTCAAAAGTTTGGGGTCAAAAGTTTGGGGTCATTTAGAAATGTCTTTGTTTTCCATGAAAACATACATGAAATGATTTTTCATATAAATAATAAACTTTGCTTTCGCCAAAGAATCCTCCATTTGCAGCCATTACAGCCTTGCAGACCTTTGGTATTCTAGTTGTCAGTTTGTTGAGGTAATCTGAAGAGATTTCACCCCATGCTTCCTGAAGCACCTCCCACAAGTTGGATTGGCTTGATGGGCACTTCTTATGTACCATACGGTCAAGCTGCTCCCACAACAGCTCAATCGGGTTGAGATCTATGACTCCATTATAGACAGAATACCAGCTGACTGCTTCTTCCCTAAATAGTTCTTGCATAGTTTCGAGCTGTGCTTTGGGTCATTGTCCTGTTGTAGGAGGAAATTGGCTCCAATTAAGCGCCGTCCACAGGGTCTGGCATAGTGTTAAAAAATGGAGTGATAGCCTTCCTTCTTCAAGATCCCTTTTACCCTGTACAAATCTCCCACTTCACCACCACCAAAGCACTCCCAGACCATCATATTGCCTCCACCATGCTTGACAGATGGTTCACTCCTCCACCAGGCTTGACAGATGGTTCACTCCTCCACCAGGCTTGACAGATGGTTCACTCCTCCACCAGGCTTGACTGGTGGTTCACTCCTCCACCAGGCTTGACTGGTGGTTCACTCCTCCACCAGGCTTGACTGGTGGTTCACTCCTCCACCAGGCTTGACTGGTGGTTCACTCCTCCACCAGGCTTGACTGGTGGTTCACTCCTCCACCAGGCTTGACTGGTGGTTCACTCCTCCACCAGGCTTGACTGGTGGTTCACTCCTCCACCAGGCTTGACTGGTGGTTCACTCCTCCACCAGGCTTGACTGGTGGTTCACTCCTCCACCAGGCTTGACTGGTGGTTCACTCCTCCACCAGGCTTGACTGGTGGTTCACTCCTCCACCAGGCTTGACTGGTGGTTCACTCCTCCACCAGGCTTGACTGGTGGTTCACTCCTCCACCAGGCTTGACTGGTGGTTCACTCCTCCAGCATCTTTTCTGCGTCTCTCCATAACACTTTTTCCAATCTTCCTCTGTCCAGTGTCTGTTATTTTGCCCATCTTAATCTTTTAATTTTATTGGCCAGTCTGAGATATGGCTTTTTCTTTACAACTCTGCCTAGAAGGCCAGCATCCCGGAGTCGCCTCTTCACTGTTGGTGTTTTGCTGGTACTATTTAATGAAGCTGCCAGTTGAGGACTTGTGAGGCGTCTGTTTCTCAAACTAGACACTCTAATGTACTTGTCCTCTTGCTCAGTTGTGCACGGGGCCTCCCACTCCTCTTTCTATGCTGGTTAGAGACAGTTTGCACTGTTCTGTGAAGGGAGTAGTACACAGTTGTACGAGATCTTCAATTTCTTGGTAATTTTTCGCAAGGAATAGCATTCATTTCTCAGAACAGGAATAAACTGAAGAGTTTCAGAAGAAAGGTCTTTGTTTTTGGCCATTTGAGCCTGTAATCGAACCCACATGCTGATGCTCCAGATACTCAACTAGTCTAAAGGCCAGTTTTATTGCTTCTTTAATCAGAACGAGAGTTTTCAGCTGTGCTAACATAATTGCAAAAGGGTTTTCTAATGATCAATTAGCCTTTTTAAAATGATAAACTTGGATTAGCCTTCACAACGTGCCATTGTAACACTGGAGTGAGGGTTGCTGATAATGAGCCTCTGTACGCCTATGTAGATATTCCATTAAAAATCAGCTGTTTCCAGCTACAGTAGTCATTTACAACATTGACAAAGTCTACACTGTATTTCTGATAAATTTGATGGTATTTTAATGGACAATAAATGTGCTTTTCTTTCAACAAGGACATTTCTAAGTGACCCCAAACTTTTGAACAGTGGTGCATCTTTACTTTTACTCAAGTATGACAATTGAGTACTTTTTCCACCACTGGAGGCTGGGCACGGTGTCAGTAATATGTTCAGGCTGGGCACGGTGTCAGTAATATGTTCGGGTTTAGCGGAGGGTTTGGCCCAGCGGCGTCCGGGTTAGCGGAGGGTTTGGCCCAGCGGCGTCCGGGTTAGCGGAGGGTTTGGCCCAGCGGCGTCTGGGTTAGCGGGGGTTTGGCCCAGCGGCGTCCGGGTTAGCGGGGGTTTGGCTGGCAGGGATGTCCTTGTCCGATCTCGCACTAGCGGCCCCTGGCGGGCCGGGCGCAGTGCACGCTGCTGACACGGTCGCCAGGTGTACGGTGTTTCCTCCGACACGTTGGTGCGGCTGGCTTCCGGGTTAAGTTGGCATTGTGTCAAAAGAAATTTGGTTGGGTTGTGTTTCAGGGGGATGCATGGCTCTCGACCTTCGCCTCTCCGAGTCCGTACGGTAGTTGCAGTGATGGGACAAGACTGTAACTACCAATTGGAAACCACGAAATTGGGGGAAAAAGATGTATGAAATAATGTTTGTAAAAAGCTGCATTAGACGTGTCAGGAGACGTCTATAGAAACAGAACCTCTAGTTCTGTGGCGACGTCATGGTGTCTCTTGGGATTTATTGTGACCTTTTTGATTGGTTGATAAAGTCTGCCATATTGTGTGTGTGTGTGTGTGTGTGTGTAGGATCCTGTCTTGCCTGATGGAGCACCTGTATACAGAGAAGATGGTGGAGGACTGTGAAAGCAGACTACTGGAGCTGCAGTACTTCATCTCTAGAGACTGGAAGTAAGTCAACCATGACCTCTGACCCCTAACCCCTGACTGAACGCAGACTACTGGAGCTGCAGTACTTCATCTCTCGAGACTGGAAGTAAGTCACCATGACCTCTGACCCCTGACTGTGAAAGCAGACTACTGGAGCTGCAGTACTTCATCTCTAGAGACTGGAAGTAAGTCAACCATGACCTCTGACCCCTAACCCCTGACTGTGAAAGCAGACTACTGGAGCTGTAGTACTTCATCTCTAGAGACTGGAAGTAAGTCAACCAGGACCTCTGACCCCTAACACCTGACTGTGAATGCAGACTACTGGAGCTCACACTACTGGAGCTCACACTGTCTAACTCTCTACTGCCCCGCCACACTAACTCTCTACTGCCCCCTGTCTGTCGGTCTGACACTCTCTACTGCCCCCTGGCGGTCAGACTGTCTAACTCTCTGCTGTCAGACTGTCTAACTCTCTACTGCCCCCTGGCTGTCAGGCTGTCTAACTCTCTCTTCCCTCTACCAGACTGGACCCCATCCTGTATAAGAAGTGCCAGGGTGACGCTGCCCGGCTGTGCCACACCCACGGCTGGAATGAGACCAGCGAGCTGATGCCACCTGGTGCTGTGTTCTCGTGTCTCTATCGCCATGCCTACCGCACCGAGGAGCAGGGACGACGGGTGAGAGATTCAGGAGTAGCAAAGATGGACTAGTTCCCATGGTTCCACATTACTACTATGGTAGAACACATGTTGTTGGAGATGGTGGTGAGGAAGATGAGGGTGGTGGTTAGTAATGACAGTGGTAGGTGGTAGTAGTGGTGGTGGTTAGTAATGACAGTGGTGGTGGTTAGTAATGACAGTGGTAGGTGGTAGTAGTAGTGGTGGTGGTTAGTAATGACAGTGGTGGTGGTTAGTAATGACAGTGGTAGGTGGTAGTGGTGGTGGTGGTTGGTAATGAGTGGTAGGTGGTAGTGGTGGTGGTTGGTAATGACAGTGGTAGGTGGTGGTGGTGGTGGTTGGTAATGACAGTGGTAGGTGGTAGTGGTGGTGGTGGTTGGTAATGACAGTGGTAGGTGGTGGTGGTGGTTAGTAATGACAGTGGTAGGTGGTAGTGGTGGTGGTGGTTGGTAATGACAGTGGTAGGTGGTAGTGGTGGTGGTGGTTAGTAATGACAGTGGTAGGTGGTAGTGGTGGTGGTGGTTGGTAATGACAGTGGTAGGTGGTAGTGGTGGTGGTGGTTGGTAATGACAGTGGTAGTGGTGGTGGTTGGTAATGACAGTGGTAGGTGGTGGTGGTGGTGGTTGGTAATGACAGTGGTAGGTGGTGGTGGTGGTGGTGGTTGGTAATGACAGTGGTAGGTGGTAGTGGTGGTGGTTGGTAATGACAGTGGTAGGTGGTTGGTAATGACAGTGGTGGTTGGTCATGACAGTGGTAGGTGGTGGTGGTGGTTGGTAATGACAGTGGTAGGTGGTGGTGGTGGTTGGTAATGACAGTGGTAGGTGGTGGTGGTGGTTGGTAATGACAGTGGTAGGTGGTGGTGGTGGTTGGTAATGACAGTGGTAGGTGGTGGTGGTGGTTGGTAATGACAGTGGTAGGTGGTGGTGGTGGTTGGTAATGACAGTGGTAGGTGGTGGTGGGGATTGGTAATGACAGTGGTGGTAGTGGTTGGTAATGTCAGTGGTGGTAGTGGTTGGTAATGTCAGTGGTGGTAGTGGTTGGTAATGACAGTGGTGGTAGTGGTTGGTAATGACAGTGGTGGTAGTGGTTGGTAATGACAGTGGTAGGTGGTTGGTAATGACAGTGGTGGTTGGTCATGACAGTGGTAGGTGGTGGTGGTGGTTGGTAATGACAGTGGTAGGTAGTGGTTGGTAATGACAGTGGTAGGTGGTGGTGGTGGTTGGTAATGACAGTGGTAGGTGGTGGTGGTGGTTGGTAATGACAGTGGTAGGTGGTGGTGGTGGTTGGTAATGACAGTGGTAGGTGGTGGTGGTGGTTGGTAATGACAGTGGTAGTGGTGGTGGGGATTGGTAATGGCAGTGGTAGGTGGTGGTGGGGATTGGTAATGACAGTGGTGGTAGTGGTTGGTAATGTCAGTGGTGGTAGTGGTTGGTAATGTCAGTGGTGGTAGTGGTTGGTAATGACAGTGGTGGTAGTGGTTGGTAATGACAGTGGTGGTAGTGGTTGGTAATGACAGTGGTAGGTGGTAGTGGTTGGTAATGACAGTGGTAGGTGGTAGTGGTTGGTAATGACAGTGGTAGGTGGTGGTGGTTGGTAATGACAGTGGTAGGTGGTGGTGGTTGGTAATGACAGTGGTAGGTGGTGGTGGTTGGTAATGACAGTGGTAGGTGGTGGTGGTTGGTAATGACAGTGGTAGGTGGTGGTGGTTGGTAATGACAGTGGTAGGTGGTAGGTGGTGGTGGTTGTTGTTGGTAATGACAGAGGTAGGTGGTTGGTAATGAGTGGTAGGTGGTTGGTAATGAGTGGTAGGTGGTTGGTAATGACGGTGGTAGGTGGTTGGTAATGACGGTGGTAGGTGGTTGGTAATGACGGTGGTAGGTGGTTGGTAATGACGGTGGTAGGTGGTGGTGGTTGTTGTTGGTAATGACAGTGGTAGGTGGTGATGGTGGTGGTTGGTAATGAGTGGTTGTGGTTGGTAATGACAGTGGTAGGTGGTTGGTAATGACAGTGGTAGGTGGTTGGTAATGACAGTGGTAGGTGGTTGGTAATGACAGTGGTAGGTGGTTGGTAATGACAGTGGTAGGTGGTTGGTAATGACAGTGGTAGGTGGTTGGTAATGACAGTGGTAGGTGGTTGGTAATGACAGTGGTAGGTGGTTGGTAATGACAGTGGTAGGTGGTTGGTAATGCCAGTGGTAGGTGGTTGGTAATGACAGTGGTAGGTGGTGGTTGTTGTTGGTAATGACAGTGGTAGGTGGTTGGTAATGAGTGGTGGTGGTAGGTGGTTGGTAATGACAGTGGGAGGTAATGACTGTTGTAGGTGGTGGTGGTTGGTAATGAGTGGTGGTGGTTGGTAATGAGTGGTAGTGGTTGGTAATGACAGTGGTAGGTGGTGGTGGTGGTGGTTGGTAATGACGGTGGTAGTGGTGGTTGGTAATTAGTGGTTGGTAATGACATTGGTAGGTGGTGATGGTGGTTGGTAATGAGTGGTTGTGGTTGGTAATGACAGTGGTAGGTGGTTGGTAATGAGTGGTAGGTGGTTGGTAATGAGTGGTAGGTGGTTGGTAATGAGTGGTAGGTGGTTGGTAATGAGTGGTAGGTGGTTGGTAATGAGTGGTAGGTGGTTGGTAATGAGTGGTAGGTGGTTGGTAATGAGTGGTAGGTGGTTGGTAATGAGGGGTGGTGGTTGGTAATGAGGGGTGGTGGTTGGTAATGAGGGGTGGTGGTTGGTAATGAGGGGTGGTGGTTGATGGTTGGTAATGAGTGGTGGTGGTTGATGGTTGGTAATGACAGTGGTGGTTGGTGGTTGGTAATGACAGTGTTAGGTGGTGGTTGGTAATGACAGTGGTAAGTGGTGGTTGGTAATGACAGTAGTGGTGGTGGTAGGTGGTTGGTAATGAGTGGTGGTGTTTGGTAATGACAGTGGTAGGTGGTGGTGGTTGGTAATGACAGTGGTAGGTGGGGGTGGTGGTTGGTAGGTAATGACAGTGGTAGTGGTGGTTGGTAATGACAGTGGTGGTGGGGATTGGTAATGACAGTGGTAGGTGGTGGTGGGGGTGGTTGGTAATGACAGTGGTGGGGGTGGTTGGTAATGCCAGTGGTAGTGGTGGTTGGTAATGACAGTGGTAGGTGGTGGTGGTTGGTAATGACAGTGGTAGGTGTTGGTGGTTGGTAATGACAGTGGTAGGTGTTGGTGGTTGGTAATGACAGTGGTAGGTGTTGGTGGTTGGTAATGACAGTGGTAGGTGTTGGTGGTTGGTAATGACAGTGGTAGGTGGTGGTGGTTGGTAATGACAGTGGTAGGTGTTGGTGGTTGGTAATGACAGTGGTAGGTGGTGGTGGTTGGTAATGACAGTGGTAGGTGGTGGTGGTTGGTAATGACAGTAGTGGTGGGGATTGGTAATGACAGTGGTAGGTGGTGGTGGGGGTGGTTGGTAATGACAGTGGTGGGGGGTGGTTGGTAATGCCAGTGGTAGTGGTGGTTGGTAATGACAGTGGTAGGTGGTGGTGGTTGGTAATGACAGTGGTAGGTGGTGGTGGGGGTGGTTGGTAATGACAGTGGTAGGTGTTGGTGGTTGGTAATGACAGTGGTAGTGGTGGTTGGTAATGACAGTGGTAGGTGGTGGTGGTTGGTAATGACAGTGGTAGGTGGTGGTGGTTGGTAATGACAGTAATTGTTTTTAAAGACCCGTTCCTTACTGTGCTGAATCTGATGGACATAAATGGCTACAATATTGTCTGACAAGATGATCATCCCATCTGATACCTGTGCTGTTATAAATAATGACCTTCCACTGGTATGTGTGTGTGTGTGTGTGTGTGTGTGTTCCCTGTGTGTGTGTGTGTTCCCTGTGTGTGTTGTTTAGCTGTCTCGTGACTGTAAGGTAGAGGTACAGAGGATCCTCCACCAGAGGGCGCTAGATGTGAAACTAGACCCTGATCTCCAGAAGCGCTGTTTGACTGACCTGGGGAAGTGGTGTAGTGACAAGACTGGCACGGGACAGGTAGGTAACACACACACACACACACACTGTTTGACTGACCTGGGGAAGTGGTGTAGTGACAAGACTGGCACGGGACAGGTAGGTAACACACACACACACACACACTGTTTGACTGACCTGGGGAAGTGGTGTAGTGACAAGACTGGCACGGGACAGGTAGGTAACACACACACACACACACACACTGTTTGACTGACCTGGGGAAGTGGTGTAGTGACAAGACTGGCATGGGACAGGTAGGTTATACACACACACACACACACACACACACACACACACACTGTTTGACTGACCTGGGGAAGTGGTGTAGTGACAAGACTGGCACGGGGCAGGTAGGTAACACACACACACCACACACACTGTTTGACTGACCTGGGGAAGTGGTGTAGTGACAAGACTGGCACGGGACAGGTAGGTTATACACACACACACACACACACACACACACACTGTGTCAGGAAAGAGGAGGAACAGCAGCATGTGTTCACAGAGCAGAGGGGGAGAACAGAGGAGGAACAGCAGCATGTGTTCACAGAGCAGAGGGGGAAGAACAGAGGAGGAACAGCAGCATGTGTTCACAGAGCAGAGGGGGAAGAACAGAGGAGGAACAGCAGCATGTGTTCACAGAGCAGAGGGGGAAGAACAGAGGAGGAACAGCAGCATGTGTTCACAGAGCAGAGGGGGAAGAACAGAGGAGGAACAGCAGCATGTGTTCAGAGCAGAGGGGGAAGAACAGAGGAGGAACAGCAGCATGTGTTCAGAGCAGAGGGGATAAGAACAGAGGAGGAACAGCAGCATGTGTTCAGAGCAGAGGGGATAAGAACAGAGGAGGAACAGCAGCATGTGTTCAGAGCAGAGGGGGAAGAACAGAGGAGGAACAGCAGCATGTGTTCAGAGCAGAGGGGGAAGAACAGAGGAGGAACAGCAGCATGTGTTCAGAGCAGAGGGGGAAGAACAGAGGAGGAACAGCAGCATGTGTTCACAGAGCAGAGGGGGAAGAACAGAGGAGGAACAGCAGCATGTGTTCAGAGCAGAGGGGGAAGAACAGAGGAGGAACAGCAGCATGTGTTCAGAGCAGAGGGGGAAGAACAGAGGAGGAACAGCAGCATGTGTTCAGAGCAGAGGGGGAAGAACAGAGGAGGAACAGCAGCATGTGTTCAGAGCAGAGGGGAAGAACAGAGGAGGAACAGCAGCATGTGTTCAGAGCAGAGGGGGAAAAACAGAGGAGGAACAGCAGCATGTGTTCAGAGCAGAGGGGAAGAACAGAGGAGGAACAGCAGCATGTGTTCAGAGCAGAGGGGGAAGAACAGAGGAGGAACAGCAGCATGTGTTCAGAGCAGAGGGGGAAGAACAGAGGAGGAACAGCAGCATGTGTTCAGAGCAGAGGGGGAAGAACAGAGGAGGAACAGCAGCATGTGTTCAGAGCAGAGGGGGAAGAACAGAGGAGGAACAGCAGCATGTGTTCAGAGCAGAGGGGGAAGAACAGAGGAGGAACAGCAGCATGTGTTCAGAGCAGAGGGGGAAGAACAGAGGAGGAACAGCAGCATGTGTTCAGAGCAGAGGGGGAAGAACAGAGGAGGAACAGCAGCATGTGTTCAGAGCAGAGAGGGGGAAGAACAGAGGAGGAACAGCAGCATGTGTTCAGAGCAGAGGGGGAAGAACAGAGGAGGAACAGCAGCATGTGTTCAGAGCAGAGGGGGAAGAACAGAGGAGGAACAGCAGCATGTGTTCAGAGCAGAGGGGGAAGAACAGAGGAGGAACAGCAGCATGTGTTCAGAGCAGAGGGGAAGAACAGAGGAGGAACAGCAGCATGTGTTCAGAGCAGAGGGGGAAGAACAGAGGAGGAACAGCAGCATGTGTTCAGAGCAGAGGGGAAGAACAGAGGAGGAACAGCAGCATGTGTTCAGAGCAGAGGGGGAAGAACAGAGGAGGAACAGCAGCATGTGTTCAGAGCAGAGGGGGGAAGAACAGAGGAGGAACAGCAGCATGTGTTCAGAGCAGAGGGGGAAGAACAGAGGAGGAACAGCAGCATGTGTTCAGAGCAGAGGGGGAAGAACAGAGGAGGAACAGCAGCATGTGTTCAGAGCAGAGGGGGAAGAACAGAGGAGGAACAGCAGCATGTGTTCAGAGCAGAGGGGGGAAGAACAGAGGAGGAACAGCAGCATGTGTTCAGAGCAGAGGGGGAAGAACAGAGGAGGAACAGCAGCATGTGTTCAGAGCAGAGGGGGAAGAACAGAGGAGGAACAGCAGCATGTGTTCAGAGCAGAGGGGATAAGAACAGAGGAGGAACAGCAGCATGTGTTCAGAGCAGAGGGGATAAGAACAGAGGAGGAACAGCAGCATGTGTTCAGAGCAGAGGGGATAAGAACAGAGGAGGAACAGCAGCATGTGTTCAGAGCAGAGGGGGGAAGAACAGAGGAGGAACAGCAGCATGTGTTCAGAGCAGAGGGGGGAAGAACAGAGGAGGAACAGCAGCATGTGTTCAGAGCAGAGGGGGGAAGAACAGAGTTTAACAAACAACCTGTGACTGGCTCAACTGTTCTGGGGAACTACAGGACGCTTCATCATTTCAAATAATGTGGCCGGTGATTTGATGGTGTGTGTGACGGCATTGTGATGGTGAGTGTGATGGTGAGTGTGATGGTGTTGTGACGGTGTTGTGATGGTGTGTGACGGTGTGGTGATGGTGTGTGTGACGGCGTTGTGATGGTGTGGTGATGGTGTGTGTGATGGTATGTGTGATGGTGTGGTGACGGTGTTGTGATGGTGTGTGACGGCGTTGTGATGGTGTGGTGATGGTGAGTGTGATGATGTGTGTGACGGCGTTGTGATGGTGTGGTGATGGTGAGTGTGATGGTATGTGTGATGGTGTGGTGACGGTGTTGTGATGGTGTGGTGACGGTGTTGTGAGGGTGTGGTGATGGTGTGTGTGAAGGCGTTGTGATGGTGTGGAGATGGTGTGTGTGATGGTGTGTGTGACGGCGTTGTGATGGGTGTGTGTGATGTTGTGATGGTGTGTGTGTGTGACGGAGTTGTGACGGTGTGTGTGACGGCGTTGTGACGGCGTTGTGACGGTGTGTGTGTGACGGCGTTGTGATGGGTGTGTGTGTGACGGCGTTGTGATGGTGTGTGTGTGACGGCGTTGTGATGGTGTGTGTGTGACGGCGTTGTGACGGTGTGGTGATGGTGAGTGTGATGGTATGTGTGATGGTATGGGTGATGGTGTGGTGACGGCGTTGTGATGGTGTGTGATGGTGTGTGTGACAGCTGTGTGTGACGGTGTGTGTGATGTGTGTGTGACGGCGTGTGATGGCGTGTGTGACTGCATTGTGATGGCGTGTGTGATGTGTGTGTGACGGCGTTGTGATGGTGTGTGTGACGGCGTTGTGATGGTGTGTGTGATGGCGTTTGTGATGGTGTGTGTGACTGCATTGTGATGTGTGTTGTGGTGGTGTGTGTGACGGTGTGTGTGACGGTGTGTGTGACGGTGTGTTGTGATGGTGTGTGTGATGGTGTGTGACGGTGTGTGTGATGGTGTGTGTGTGTTCTAGGAGTTGGAGTGTCTGCAGGACCACCTGGAAGACCTGCTGTCAGGGTGTGGAGAGGTGGTGGGCAACCTGACAGAGCTGCAGTCTGAGGTACCACTGTCTGTCTGTCTGTCTTCATGTTGGATGGACTGTGGCTCCAAAATTACCCTGATAAAGATGAGCAAAAAAGACTGGATAAAATAAATTATACAAATACTAAACTATATTATTACTATATTATATAGTATATGTTATATTAGTACTATATAATACTATAGTATTAAAAAATACCTTATTTACATAAGTTTTCAGACCCATTGCTCTGAGACTCGATATTGAGCTCAGGTCATCCTGTTTCCATTTATCATCCTTGATGTTTCTACAACTTCATTGGAGTCCACCTGTGTTAAGTTCAATTGATTGGACATGATTTGGAAAGGCACACACCTGTCTATATGAGGTCCCACAGTTGACAGTGCATGTCAGAGCAAAAACCAAGCCATGAGGTCGACGGAATTGTCCATAGAGCTCAGAGACGACAGGATTGTGTCGAGGCACAGATCTGGGGAAGGGTACCAAAACATTTTTGAAGCTCCTCAAGAACACAGTGGCCTCCATCATTCTTAAATGGAAGAAGTTTGGAACCACCAAGACTCTTCCTAGAGCTGGCTGCCTGGCCAAACTGAGCAATCAGGGGAGAAGGGCCTTGGTCAGGGAGGTGACTAAGAACCCAATGGTCACTCTGACAGAGCTACAGAGTTCCTCTGTGGAGATTGGAGAACCTTCCAGAAGGACAACTATCTCTGCAGCACTTCACCAATCAGGGCTTTATGGTAGTGACCTGATGGAAGCCACTCCTCAGTAAAAGGCACATGACAGCTCGGCTTGGAGTTTGACAGAAGGTACCTAAAGACTCTCAGACTATGACAAACAAGATTCTCTGGTCTGATGAAACCAAGATTGAACTCTTTGGCCTGAATGCCAAGCGTGGTGGTGGCAGCATCATGCTGTGGGGATGTTTTTCAGTGGCAGAGACTGTGAGACTAGTCAGGATCGAGGGAAAGATTAACTGAGCAAAGAGATCCTTGATGAAAACCCGCTCCAGAGCGCTCAGGACCTCAGACTGGGGCGAAGGTTCACCTTCCAACAGGACAACGACCCTAAGCACACAGCCAAGACAACGCAGGAGTGGCTTCGGGACATGTCTCTGAATGTCCTTGAGTGGCCCAGCCAGAGCCCGGACTTGAATCCGATCCAACATCTCTGGAGAGACCTGAAAATAGCTGTGAGGCGTTGCTCCCCATCCAACCTGACAGATCTTGAGAGGATCTGCAGAGAGGAATGGGAGAAACCCCAAATACAGGTGTGCCAAGCTTGTAGCGTCATACCCAAGAAGACTGGGAGAAACCCCCAACTGGGAGAAACCCCCAAATACAGGTACCCAAGAAGACTGGGAGAAACCCCAAATACAGGTGCCAAGCTTGTAGCGTCATACCCAAGAAGACTGGGAGAAACCCCCAAATACAGGTGTGCCAAGCTTGTAGCGTCATTCCCAAGAAGACTGGGAGAAACCCCCAAATACAGGTGTGCCAAGCTTGTAGCGTCATACCCAAGAAGACTGGAGGCTATAATTGCTGCTAAAGGTGATTCAACAAAGCACTGAGTAAAGGGTCTGAATACTTATGGAAATGTCATTTTTCAATTTTATAATTTGTAATAAATTTGCTCAAATTTCTTAACCTGTTTGCTTTGTCATTATGGGGTATTGTGTGTAGATTGAGGCAGTATATATATTTTTGAATCCATTTTAGGATAAGGCTGTAAAGTAACAAACTGTGGAGAAAGTCAAGTGGTCAGAGAACCTTCCTAATGCGCTGTACAGCTCCGTATTTGTGTTATTTATTTTATCCAGTCTCATCTTTATCAAGGGTACCAACCATTCTGTATGTGTGATGTCTCTGTATATTACTGTCTCTGGCTGACATGGTCTCTCTGCTGTGACAGGACATTCATATTGAGGCCCTGCTGATCCGGGCCTGTCAGCCTGTCATCCAGTCTCACTGCCATGTAAGTTCCAACAAACAGCTTCAGAACTCTCTCACTCTGCCTGACCTCAGAACAGCTTCTGAACTCTCTCACTCTGCCTGACCTCAGAACAGCTTCTGAACTCCGCTCTCTCACTCTGCCTGACCTCAGAATAGCTTCTGAACTCTCTCACTCTGCCTGACCTCAGAACAGCTTCAGAACTCTCTCACTCTGCCTGACCTCAGAACAGCTTCAGAACTCAACTCTCTCACTCTGCCTGACCTCAGAACAGTTTCTGAACTCTCTCACTCTGCCTGACCTCAGAACAGCTTCAGAACTCAACTCTCTCACTCTGCCTGACCTCAGAACAGCTTCAGAACTCAACTCTCTCACTCTGCCTGACTTCAGAACTCAACTCTCTCACTCTGCCTGACCTCAGAACAGCTTCTGAACTCTCTCACTCTGCCTGACCTCAGAACAGCTTCAGAACTCAACTCTCTCACTCTGCCTGACCTCAGAACAGCTTCAGAACTCAACTCTCTCACTCTGCCTGACCTCAGAACAGCTTCTGAACTCTCTCACTCTGCCTGACCTCAGAACAGCTTCAGAACTCTGCCTGACCTCAGAACAGCTTCTGAACTCTCTCACTCTGCCTGACCTCAGAACAGCTTCTGAACTCTCTCACTCTGCCTGACCTCAGAACAGCTTCTGAACTCTCTCACTCTGCCTGACCTCAGAACAGTTTCAGAACTCTCTCACTCTGCCTGACCTCAGAACAGCTTCTGAACTCAGCTCTCTCACTCTGCCTGACCTCAGAACAGCTTCTGAACTCAGCTCTCTCACTCTGCCTGACCTCAGAACAGCTTCTGAACTCAGCTCTCACTCTGCCTGACCTCAGAACAGCTTCTGAACTCAGCTCTCTCACTCTGCCTGACCTCAGAACAGCTTCTGAACTCAGCTCTCTCACTCTGCCTGACCTCAGAACAGATTCTGAACTCAGCTCTCTCACTCTGCCTGACCTCAGAACAGCTTCTGAACTCTCTCACTCTGCCTGACCTCAGAACAGTTTCCGAACCCAGCTCTCTCACTCTGCCTGACCTCAGAACAGCTTCTCCTCTTTTGGCAAGCCTAAAAACAAGTTATCCCAACAGGGGATGTGATGGAGGGTCTGGTTCAGAACAAACACATCTCTCTCCTCTCTCTCTCCTCTCTCTCTCCTCTCTCCAGGATGTATCTGATAACCAGGTGGATACAGGGGATGTGATGGAGTATCTGGTTCAGAACAAACACATCTCTCTCTCTCTCTCTCCTCTCTCTCTCTCTCTCTCTCCTCTCTCCAGGATGTATCTGATAACCAGGTGGATACAGGGGATGTGATGGAGTGTCTGGTTCAGAACAAACACATCTCTCTCCTCTCTCTCTCCTCTCTCTCTCCTCCCT
>NC_056432.1:22362357-22372301 GCF_018296145.1 Oncorhynchus tshawytscha
ACCATACTGCCAGGTTAGCTGCAGGGAACTGGAGATCATACTGCCAGGTTAGCTGCAGGGAACTGGAGACCATCCTGCCAGGTTAGCTGCAGGGAACTGGAGATCATCCTGCCAGGTTAGCTGCAGGGAACTGGTGACCATCCTGCCAGGTTAGCTGCAGGGAACTGGTGACCATCCTGCCAGGTTAGCTGCAGGGAACTGGAGACCATCCTGCCAGGTTAGCTGCAGGGAACTGGAGACCATCCTGCCAGGTTAGCTGCAGGGAACTGGAGATCATCCTGCCAGGTTAGCTGCAGGGAACTGGTGACCATCCTGCCAGGTTAGCTGCAGGGAACTGGAGACCATCCTGCCAGGTTAGCTGCAGGGAACTGGAGACCATCCTGCCAGGTTAGCTGCAGGGAACTGGAGACCATCCTGCCAGGTTAGCTGCAGGGAACTGGAGACCATCCTGCCAGGTTAGCTGCAGGGAACTGGAGACTATACTGCCAGGTTAGCTGCAGGGAACTGGAGACCATCCTGCCAGGTTAGCTGCAGGGAACTGGAGATCATACTGCCAGGTTAGCTGCAGGGAACTGGAGACCATACTGCCAGGTTAGCTGCAGGGAACTGGAGACCATCCTGCCAGGTTAGCTGCAGGGAACTGGAGACCATACTGCCAGGTTAGCTGCAGGGAACTGGAGACCATACTGCCAGGTTAGCTGCAGGGAACTGGAGACCATCCTGCCAGGTTAGCTGCAGGGAACTGGAGACCATCCTGCCAGGTTAGCTGCAGGGAACTGGAGACCATACTGCCAGGTTAGCTGCAGGGAACTGGAGACCATCCTGCCAGGTTAGCTGCAGGGAACTGGAGATCATACTGCCAGGTTAGCTGCAGGGAACTGGAGACCATACTGCCAGGTTAGCTGCAGGGAACTGGAGACCATCCTGCCAGGTTAGCTGCAGGGAACTGGAGACCATCCTGCCAGGTTAGCTGCAGGGAACTGGAGACCATCCTGCCAGGTTAGCTGCAGGGAACTGGAGACCATACTGCCAGGTTAGCTGCAGGGAACTGGAGACCATCCTGCCAGGTTAGCTGCAGGGAACTGGAGACCATCCTGCCAGGTTAGCTGCAGGGAACTGGAGACCATCCTGCCAGGTTAGCTGCAGGGAACTGGTGACCATCCTGCCAGGTTAGCTGCAGGGAACTGGTGACCATCCTGCCAGGTTAGCTGCAGGGAACTGGTGACAATCCTGCCAGGTTAGCTGCAGGGAACTGGTGACCATCCTGCCAGGTTAGCTGCAGGGAACTGGTGACCATCCTGCCAGGTTAGCTGCAGGGAACTGGTGACCATCCTGCCAGGTTAGCTGCAGGGAACTGGTGACCATCCTGCCAGGTTAGCTGCAGGGAACTGGTGACCATCCTGCCAGGTTAGCTGCAGGGAACTGGTGACCATTAAGACACAGCATTAGTAGGACAGACATGCCGTCCTATTTATTCATGGTCAACTATTCATATCAAACACATTTGGTAAATACATCATTTTTCTCTCCTCTCTCACATGTTTCTCCCTCCTTTCTCCTGTATGTTCTCTCTTTTCTCCTCTCCTTTCTCTCTCCTCCTTTCTCTCTCCTCCTGTCCTCTCTCTCTCTCTCCACCTCTCCTGTCCTTTCTTTCTCATCTTTCCTCTCCTCCCTCCTCTCCTTTCTCTCTCCTCCTCCTCTCCTCTCTCTCTCCTCCTCTCCTGTCCTTTCTTTCTCCTCTCCTCCCTCTTCTTTCTCCTCTCCTCCTCCCCTCTCCTTTCTCTCTCCTCCCCTCTCCTTTCTCTCTCCTCATCCTCTCCTTTCTCTCTCCTCTCCTCTCCTTTCTCTCCTCTCTCCTCCCCTCTCCTTTCTCTCCTCCTCTCCTGTCCTTTCTTTCTCCTCTCCTCCCTCTTCTTTCTCCTCTCCTCCTCCCCTCTCCTTTCTCTCCTCCCCTCTCCTTTCTCCCTCCTCCTCCTCCCCTCTCCTCTCCTTTCTCTCTCCTCTCCTTTCTCCCTCCTCTCCTCTCCTTTCTCTTTCCTCTCCTTTCTCTCTCCTCTCCTCCTCCTCCTCTCCTTTCTCTCTCCTCTCCTTTCTCTCTCCTCCTCTCCTTTCTCTCTTCCTCTCCTTTCTCTCCCCTCCTCTCCTCACCTTTCTCTCTCCTCTCCTTTCTCCTCTCTCTGCAGTCAGAGGATATTCGTCTGGAACCTGAGTTGTATGACGTGTGTAAGACGGACATCGGGCGGCTCTGCTCCAACGTGGTGTTCGGTAACGCTCAGATGATGGAGTGTTTAAAGGAGAGGAAGAAGCAGCTGTCTCAGCAGTGTCACCAGAGGGTGTTTAAACTACAGGAGGGAGAGATGCTGGATCCAGAACTGGACTACCAGCTCATGAGGGTCTGCAAGCAGATGATTAAGGTGAGGGGACGCCCGTGTGACTGTGGTGAGGGGGCCGCCCGTGTGACTGTGGTGAGGGGGACGCCCCGTGTGGCTGTGGTGAGGGGGGCGCCCGTGTGGCTGTGGTGAGGGGGACGCCCCGTGTGGCTGTGGTGAGGGGGACGCCCGTGTGACTGGTGAGGGGGCGCCCGTGTGACTGTGGTGAGGGGGACGCCCGTGTGTGACTGGTGGTGGGGGGACGCCCGTGTGACTGTGGTGAGGGGGGGGGAGGGCCCCGTGTGACTGTTGAGGGGGACGCCCCTGTGTGACTGTGGTGAGGGAGACAATCTCCGTGTGACTGTGGTGAGGGGGCCTGTTCCCTCTACCTATCTTTAACTTGTCTCTGTCCCTCCTGTCCTCTCTCTGTCCCTCCTGTCCTCTGTCTGTCCTCTCTCTCTCTCTCTGTCCCTCCTGTCCTCTCTGTCCCTCCTGTCCTCTCTCTGTCCCTCCTGTCCTCTCTCTCTGTCCCTCCTGTCCTCTCTCTCTCTGTCCCTCCTGTCCTCTCTCTGTCCCTCCTGTCCTCACTCTTTCTGTTCCCCCTGTCCTGTCCCTCCTGTCCACCCTATCTCGCCCTGTCCCCCTGTCCTCTCTGTCCCTCTGTCCCTCCTGTCCTCTCTCTCTCTCTGTCCCTCCTGTCATCTCTCTGTCCCTCCTGTCATCTCTCTGTCCCTCCTGTCATCTCTCTGTCCCTCCTGTCATCTCTCTGTCCCTCCTCCTCTCTCTCTCTGTCTCTCCTGTCCTCTCTGTCCTCTCTCTCTCTCTCTCTCTCTCTCTCTCTCTCTCTCTCTCTCTCTCTCTCTCTCTCTCTCTCTCTGTCCCTCCTGTCCTCTGTCCCTCCTGTCCTCTCTCTCTCTCTCCTGTCCTCTCTCTCTGTCCCTCCTGGCCTCTGTCCCTCCTGTCCTCTCTCTCTCTCCTGTCCTCTCTCTCTCTCCTGTCCTCTCTCTCTCTCCTGTCCTCTCTCTCTGTCACTCCTGTCCTCTCTCGCTCTCTGTCCCTCCTGTCCTCTCTGTCTGTCCTCTCTCTCTCTGTCCCTCCTGTCCTCTCTGTCTGTCCTCTCTCTCCATGTGTCAGCGGTTCTGTACAGATGTGGATGCTAAGAACATGCTGCAGTGTCTGAAACAGAACAAGAACTCTGAACTGATGGATCCCAAGTGTAAACAGATGATCACCAAGAGACAGATCACACAGAACACAGGTAAAACACACTGTACCACACACACACTCTCACACAGAACACAGGTAAAACACACTGTACCACACACACACACACAGAACACAGGTAAAACACACTCTCACACAGAACACAGGTAACACACACTGTCACACACACACACACACACACACACAGAACACAGGTAACACACACTGTCACACACACACACACACTCTCACACAGAACACAGGTAAAACACACACACACACAGAACACAGGTAAAACACACACACACACAGAACACAGGTAAAACACACTGTACCACACACACACACTCTCACACAGAACACAGGTAACACACACTGTCACACACACACACTCTCACACAGAACACAGGTAAAACACACACACACACAGAACACAGGTAAAACACACTCTCACACACACACACACACACACAGAACACAGGTAAAACACACTCTCACACACACACACACACACAGAACACAGGTAAACACACTCTCTCACACAGAACACAGGTAACACACACTCTCACACACACTCTCTCACACAGAACACAGGTAAAACACTCACACACACACTCTCACACAGAACACAGGTAAAACACACACACACACACACACACACACACACACACACACACACACAGGTAACTCACACACTCTCACAGTGAGCACAGGTAACAAACACACTCTCACAGTGAGCACAGGTAACAAACACACTCTCACAGTGAGCACAGGTAACACACACTCTCACAGTGAAGACTGTGATGGGACCACCTGTTACCTCTAATAGATGGACCACCTGTTACCTCTAATAGATGGACCACCTGTTACCTCATAGATGGGACCACCTGTTACCTCTAATAGATGGACCACCTGTTACCTCTAATAGATGGACCACCTGTTACCTCTAATAGATGGACCACCTGTTACCTCTAATAGATGGACCACCTGTTACCTCTAATAGATGGACCACCTGTTACCTCTAATAGATGGTCCACCTGTTACCTCTAATAGATGGACCACCTGTTACCTCTAATAGATGGACCACCTGTTACCTCTAATAGATGGACCACCTGTTACCTCTAATAGATGGACCACCTGTTACCTCTAATAGATGGACCACCTGTTACCTCTAATAGATGGATCACCTGTTACCTCTAATAGATGGATCACCTGTTACCTCTGTTACCTCTAATAGATGGACCACCTGTTACCTCTAATAGATGGACCACCTGTTACCTCTAATAGATGGACCACCTGTTACCTCTGTTACCTCTAATAGATGGATCACCTGTTACCTCTAATAGATGGATCACCTGTTACCTCTAATAGATGGATCACCTGTTACCTCTAATAGATGGACCACCTGTTACCTCTAATAGATGGACCACCTGTTACCTCTAATAGATGGATCACCTGTTACCTCTAATAGATGGATCACCTGTTACCTCTAATAGATGGATCACCTGTTACCTCTAATAGATGGATCACCTGTTACCTCTAATAGATGGATCACCTGTTACCTCTAATAGATGGATCACCTGTTACCTCTAATAGATGGATCACCTGTTACCTCTAATAGATGGATCACCTGTTACCTCTAATAGATGGATCACCTGTTACCTCTAATAGATGGACCACCTGTTACCTCTAATAGATGGACCACCTGTTACCTCTAATAGATGGACCACCTGTTACCTCTAATAGATTGACTACCTGTTACCTCTAATAGATTGACTACCTGTTACCTCTAATAGATGGGACCACCTGTTACCTCTAATAGATGGGATCACCTGTTACCTCTAATAGATGGACCACCTGTTACCTCATAGATGGGACCACCTGTTACCTCATAGATGGGACCACCTGTAACCTCTAATAGATGGGACCACCTGTTACCTCTAATAGATGGACCACCTGTTACCTCTAATAGATGGACTACCTGTTACCTCTAATAGATGGGACCACCTGTTACCTCTAATAGATGGGACCACCTGTTACCTCTAATAGATGGGACCACCTGTTACCTCTAATAGATGGACCACCTGTTACCTCTAATAGATGGACCACCTGTTACCTCATAGATGGGACCACCTGTTACCTCATAGATGGGACCACCTGTAACCTCTAATAGATGGGATCACCTGTTACCTCTAATAGATGGACCACCTGTTACCTCTAATAGATGGGACCACCTGTTACCTCTAATAGATGGGACTACCTGTTACCTCTAATAGATGGGACTACATGTTACCTCTAATAGATGGGACCACCTGTTACCTCTAATAGATGGACCACCTGTTACCTCTAATAGATGGACCACCTGTTACCTCTAATAGATGGATCACCTGATACCTCTAATAGATGGATCACCTGTTACCTCTAATAGATGGATCACCTGTTACCTCTAATAGATGGACCACCTGTTACATCTAATAGATGGGACCACCTGTTACCTCTAATAGATGGGACTACCTGTTACCTCTAATAGATGGGACTACCTGTTACCTCTAATAGATGGGACTACATGTTACCTCTAATAGATGGGACTACCTGTTACCTCTAATAGATGGGACTACCTGTTACCTCTAATAGATGGGACTACCTGTTACCTCTAATAGATGGGACCACCTGTTACCTCTAATAGATGGGTCCACCTGTTACCTCTAATAGATGGACCACCTGTTACCTCTAATAGATGGACCACCTGTTACCTCTAATAGATGGACCACCTGTTACCTCTAATAGATGGACCACCTGTTACCTCTAATAGATGGACCACCTGTTACCTCTAATAGATGGGTCCACCTGTTAACTCTAATAGATGGACCACCTGTTACCTCTAATAGATGGACCATCTGTTACCTCTAATAGATGGACCACCTGTTACCTCTAATAGATGGACCACCTGTTACCTCTAATAGATGGACCACCTGTTACCTCTAATAGATGGACCACCTGTTACCTCTAATAGATGGACCACCTGTTACCTCTAATAGATGGACCACCTGTTACCTCTAATAGATGGGACTACCTGTTACCTCTAATAGATGGACCACCTGTTACCTCTAATAGATGGACCACCTGTTACCTCTAATAGATGGATCACCTGTTACCTCTAATAGATGGACCACCTGTTACCTCTAATAGATGGATCACCTGTTACCTCTAATAGATGGATCACCTGTTACCTCTAATAGATGGATCACCTGTTACCTCTAATAGATGGATCACCTGTTACCTCTAATAGATGGATCACCTGTTACCTCTAATAGATGGGACCACCTGTTACCTCTAATAGATGGACCACCTGTTACCTCTAATAGATGGGACCACCTGTTACCTCTAATAGATGGACCACCTGTTACCTCTAATAGATGGACCACCTGTTACCTCTAATAGATGGACCACCTGTTACCTCTAATAGATGGACCACCTGTTACCTCTAATAGATGGACTACCTGTTACCTCTAATAGATGGACTACCTGTTACCTCTAATAGATGGACCACCTGTTACCTCTAATAGATGGACCACCTGTTACCTCTAATAGATGGATCACCTGTTACCTCTAATAGATGGGACTACCTGTTACCTCTAATAGATGGGACCACCTGTTACCTCTAATAGATGGACCACCTGTTACCTCTAATAGATGGATCACCTGTTACCTCTAATAGATGGATCACCTGTTACCTCTAATAGATGGATCACCTGTTACCTCTAATAGATGGATCACCTATTACCTCTAATAGATGGACTACCTGTTACCTCTAATAGATGGGACTACCTGTTACCTCTAATAGATGGGACTACCTGTTACCTCTAATAGATGGGACTACCTGTTACCTCTAATAGATGGGACTACCTGTTACCTCTAATAGATGGGACTACCTGTTACCTCTAATAGATGGGACCACCTGTTACCTCTAATAGATGGACCACCTGTTACCTCTAATAGATGGACCACCTGTTACCTCTAATAGATGGACCACCTGTTACCTCTAATAGATGGGACCACCTGTTACCTCTAATAGATGGACCACCTGTTACCTCTAATAGATGGATCACCTGTTACCTCATAGATGGGACCACCTGTTACCTCTAATAGATGGACCACCTGTTACCTCTAATAGATGGACCACCTGTTACCTCTAATAGATGGATCACCTGTTACCTCATAGATGGGACCACCTGTTACCTCTAATAGATGGACCACCTGTTACCTCTAATAGATGGACCACCTGTTACCTCTAATAGATGGGACCACCTGTTACCTCTAATAGATGGACCACCTGTTACCTCTAATAGATGGATCACCTGTTACCTCTAATAGATGGGACCACCTGTTACCTCTAATAGATGGACCACCTGTTACCTCTAATAGATGGACCACCTGTTACCTCTAATAGATGGACCACCTGTTACCTCTAATAGATGGATCACCTGTTACCTCTAATAGATGGACCACCTGTTACCTCTAATAGATGGATCACCTGTTACCTCTAATAGATGGGACCACCTGTTACCTCTAATAGATGGACCACCTGTTACCTCTAATAGATGGGACCACCTCCAGGAGTTGGTCTAAGGTCCCTCCTTGGATCTTCTTCTCCAATGGGTTTTGAGAAGCAGGCGAGGAAAGAGGATGCAAGGAATGGAGAGAAAAGGGTGGGTCAGAGCCCATGTCATGTGGAACCGGGTCAGAGCCCATGTCATGTGGAACCGGGTCAGATCCCATGTCAGGTGAACCCGGGTCAGATCCCATGTCAGGTGAACCCGGGTCAGATCCCATGTCAGGTGGACCCGGGTCAGAGCCCATGTCAGGTGGACCCGGGTCAGAGCCCATGTCAGGTGGACCCGGGTCAGAGCCCATGTCAGGTGGACCCGGGTCAGAGCCCATGTCAGGTGGAGGGGTCAGAGCCCATGTCAGGTGGACCCGGGACAGGTGGACCTGGGTCATGTGGACCCGTATGTATTTCTGATATTTCTGGTTGTCTTCCTCTCTCAGACTACAGGTTGAACCCAATATTGAGAAAGGCCTGTAAGGCAGACATCCCTAAATTCTGTCAGCCAATCCTGAACAAGGCCAGTGATGACAGTGAACTGGAGGGCCAGGTGATTGGTTGCCTGAAGCTGAAATACGCCGACCAGCGTCTGTCTCCAGACTGTGAGGACCAGATCAGAGACTGGATTCTTCAGAGTCTGCTGAGGAGGTGAGGAGTGTTAATACAGACTGGACCCCCAGCTACAGATCCACTGTGCTGAGGAGGTGAGGAGTGTTAATATAGACTGGACCCCCCCAGCTACAGATCTACAGATCCACTGAGGAGGTGAGGAGTGTTAATATAGACTGGACCCCCAGCTACAGATCCACTGAGGTGAGGAGTGTTAATATAGACTGGACCCCCAGCTGAGGAGGTGAGGAGTGTTAATATAGACTGGACCCCCAGCTACAGATCCACTGTGCTGAGGAGGTGAGTGTTAATATAGACTGGACCCCCAGGAGGTGAGGAGTGTTAATATAGACTGGACCCCAGCTACAGATCCACTGTGCTGAGGAGGTGAGGAGTGTTAATATAGACTGGACCCCCAGCTACCCCAGCTACAGATCCACTGTGCTGAGGAGGTGAGTGTTAATATAGACTGGACCCCCAGCTACAGATCCACTGTGCTGAGGAGGTGAGGAGTGTTAATATAGACTGGACCCCCAGCTACAGATCCACTGTGCT
Organism: Oncorhynchus tshawytscha; assembly: GCF_018296145.1. Lineage (NCBI taxonomy): Eukaryota > Metazoa > Chordata > Actinopteri > Salmoniformes > Salmonidae > Oncorhynchus > Oncorhynchus tshawytscha. The sequence goes on from NC_056432.1 coordinate 22,371,700, forward strand.
GAGGAGGTGAGGAGTGTTAATATAGACTGGACCCCAGCTACAGATCCACTGTGCTGAGGAGGAGGAGTGTTAATATAGACTGGTTAGATCCACTGTGCTGAGGAGGTGAGACTGTTAATATAGACTGGACCCCCAGCTACAGATCCACTGTGCTGAGGAGGTGAGGAGTGTTAATATAGACTGGACCCCCAGCTACAGATCCACTGTGCTGAGGAGGTGAGGAGTGTTAATATAGACTGGACCCCCAGCTACAGATCCACTGTGCTGAGGAGGTGAGGAGTGTTAATATAGACTGGACCCCAGCTACAGATCCACTGTTAATATAGACTGGACCCCAGCTACAGAGGTGAGGAGGAGTGTTAATATAGACTGGACCCCCAGCTACAGATCCACTGTGCTGAGGAGGTGAGGAGTGTTAATATAGACTGGATCCCTGTGCTGAGGAGGTGAGAAGTGTTAATATAGACCCCCAGCTACAGATCCACTGTGCTGAGGAGGTGAGGAGTGTTAATATAGACTGGACCCCAGCTACAGATCCACTGTGCTGAGGAGGTGAGGAGTGTTAATATAGACTGGACCCCAGCTACAGATCCACTGAGGAG
>NC_056432.1:22372401-22380218 GCF_018296145.1 Oncorhynchus tshawytscha
AGTCATGAAACCAACTAAAGGATAGACGTCAGGCTGTTAGAGTCGACGGCATCCAGTCGGAGCCATTGGAGTTGGTTAAAGGGTTCCACAAGGTTCTATACTTGGTCCATTACTGTTCACTCTCTACATAAACAATATCGGTGATGAGATAAGAAAGTGTCAAATTCATTTAAATGCTGATGACACTGTCATGTACTCTATCGCTTCAACGGCTGACCAAGCATTATCACTATTGATAATAAAAAACAGATTTTAAGATATTACAAGGGTCTTTTATACAGGTGAAACTTGTTTAAATGCAAAGAAAACACATTTTATTATTTTTAATAGGTTCTAAAAGTTGGTTGAAAGTACACTTGCACTTACAAGCTTAGATGGTTCTCAAATTAATCAGGTCTCTGCATATAAATACTTAGGGATATGGTTGGATGATAAACTGTCTTTTAATATGCATATTGACGAACTTTGTAATGGCAAAAAATCAAGCTAGCAAGCTAGGCTACCTCTATAGAGACAGGACATGTTTGTCTTCTACGGATTGAAGACAAATTGTGCAAGCTACTTTTATGTCTGTTATAGATTATGGGGATATTATTGACATGCATGATACGGCATCAACACTTAAATTGCTGGATGCGCACTTTATTACGGGTGCTAGCTACAGAACTCACCGCTGGGTTTTACATCAAAATGTGGGTTGGACTTCACTGTCCATGAGACGAGAACAACATGCTCTCATGTTTGTCTATAAAGCACTTCTGAATAAGCTACCTTTAGTTGGTTTCATGACTAATGACAGGCATCCAATCCCAGTCCTATTGACGACAGCTTACCCAAAAGTATTGCATGGTCTACAGTGTCAAAAGCTTTAGATAAATCTATGAACAAGGCAGCACAGTACTTTCTATTATCTAGGGCATTAGTAATATAATCACTCATCAATATTATAATTATAATTCCTAAAACCAGATCTCAAGCATGGATTAAACTTGAGGCCCATGTGATTTCCACAGAGTTGGGTATGGCTGCCTTTTCCTGTTACGCTCCTTGACTATGGAATAGCCTGTAGACTAAACTTCAACTTGAGAGTCTTGTCCCCCTGTCACCCATTTTAAATATTTATTGGAGGATTTTTATTTTTGTATGGCTTGTAACTGTTTCGGGTAATGCAAGTTCTTGTGCTGTTTGGGGAATAACCTGTTAGGGGAATAACCTATGTGTAAATGTAATCTGTTGTTGTATTTTTTTGTGTTATCTGTGATCGTTTTGTTTGTCTTGTGTAGTTTCTTAATCATTGTACCTAAACTGTATGTGTAAACATGTTTACGCAGGGCCCAGCTGTAAGAGACCTTGGTCTCAGTCTGTGTTCCTTGTTGAAATAAAGGTATAATAATATACAGGGAATAGAAAATAACATGGCTATATACAGTGAGTGAGTAGAAAATAACATGGTTATATACAGTGAGTGAGTAGAAAATAACATGGCTAAATCAAATCAAATCAAATTTTATTTGTCACATACACATGGTTAGCAGATGTTAATGCGAGTGTAGCGAAATGCTTGTGCTTCTAGTTCCGACAATGCAGTAATAACCAACAAGTAATCTAGCTAACAATTCCAAAACTACTACCTTATAGACACAAGTGTAAGGGGATAAAGAATATGTACATAAAGACAAATGAATGAGTGATGGTACAGAGCGGCATAGGCAAGATACAGTAGATGGTATTGAGTGCAGTATATACATATGAGATGAGTATGTAAACAAAGTGGCATAGTTAAAGTGGCTAGTGATACATGTATTACATAAATATGCAGTAGATGATATAGAGTACAGTATATACATATGAGATGAATAATGTAGGGTATGTAAACATTATATTAGGTAGCATTGTTTAAAGTGGCTAGTGATATATTTTACATCATTTCCCATCAATTCCCATTATTAAAGTGGCTGGAGTTGAGTCAGTGTGTTGGCAGCAGCCACTCAATGTTAGTGGTGGCTGTTTAACAGTCTGATGGCCTTGAGATAGAAGCTGTTTTTCAGTCTCTCGGTCCTAGCTTTGATGCACCTGTGCTGACCTCGCCTTCTGGATGATAGCGGGGTGAACAGGCAGTGGCTCGGGTGGTTGTTGTCCTTGATGATCTTTATGGCCTTCCTGTGACATCGGGTGGTGTAGGTGTCCTGGAGGGCAGGTAGTTTGCCCCCGGTGATGCGTTGTGCAGACCTCACTACCCTCTGGAGAGCCTTACGGTTGTGGGCGGAGCAGTTGCAGTACCAGGCGGTGATACAGCCCGACAGGATGCTCTCGATTGTGCATCTGTAGAAGTTTGTGAGTGCTTTTGGTGACAAGCCAAATTTCTTCAGCCTCCTGAGGTTGAAGAGGCGCTGCTGGTAATCAAGCCTACCACTGGTGAGTCGTCCGCAAACTTGATGATTGAGTTGGAGGCGTGCGTGGCCACGTAGTCGTGGGTGAACAGGGAGTACAGGAGAGGGCTCAGAACGCACCCTTGTGGGGCCCCAGTGTTGAGGATCAGCGGGGTGGAAATGTTGTTGCCTACCCTCACCACCTGGGGGCGGCCCGTCAGAAAGTCCAGTACCCAGTTGCACAGGGCGGGGTCGAGACCCAGGGTCTCGAGCTTGATGACGAGCTTGGAGGGCACTATGGTGTTAAATGCCGAGCTGTAGTCGATGAACAGCATTCTCACATAGGTATTCCTCTTGTCCAGATGGGTTAGGGCAGTGTGCAGTGTGGTTGAGATTGCATCGTCTGTGGACCTATTTGGGCGGTAAGCAAATTGGAGTGGGTCTAGGGTGTCAGGTAGTGTGGAGGTGATACGGTCCTTGACTAGTCTCTCAAAGCACTTCATGATGACGGAAGTGAGTGCTACGGGCGGTAGTCGTTTAGCTCAGTTACCTTAGCTTTCTTGGGAACAGGAACAATGGTGGCCCTCTTGAAGCATGTGGGAACAACAGACTGGGATAGGGATTGATTGAATGTCTGTAAACACACCAGCCAGCTGGTCTGCGCATGCTCTGAGGGCGCGGCTGGGGATGCCGTCTGGGCCTGCAGCCTTGCGAGGGTTGACACGTTTAAATGTTTTCCTCACGTCAGCTGCAGTGAAGGAGAGTCCGCATGTTTTAGTTGTGGGCCGTGTCATTGGCACTGTATTGTCCTCAAAGCGGGCAAAAAAGTTATTTAGTCTGCCTGGGAGCAAGACATCCTGGTCCGTGATGGGGCTGGTTTTCTTCTTGTAATCCGTGATTGACTGTAGACCCTGCCACATACCTCTTGTGTCTGAGCCGTTGAATTGAGATTCTACTTTGTCTCTATACTGACGCTTAGCTTGTTTGATTGCCTTGCGGAGGGAATAGTTACACTGTTTGTATTCGGTCATGTTTCCGGTCACCTTGCCCTGATTAAAAGCAGTGGTTTGGACTTTCAGTTTCACGCGAATGCTGCCATCAATCCACGGTTTCTGGTTTGGGAATGTTTTAATCGTTGCTATGGGAACGACATCTTCAACGCACGTTCTAATGAACTCGCTCACCGAATCAGCGTATTCATCAATGTTGTTGTCTGACGCAATACGAAACATATCCCAGTCCACGTGATGGAAGCAGTCTTGGAGTGTGGAATCAGCTTGGTCGGACCAGCGTTGGACAGACCTCAGCGTGGGAGCTTCTTGTTTTAGTTTCTGTCTGTAGGCAGGGATCAGCAAAATGGAGTCATGGTCAGCTTTTCCGAAAGGAGGGCGGGGCAGGGCCTTATATGCGTCGCGGAAGTTAGAGTGACAATGATCCAAGGTTTTTTCAGCCCTGGTTGCGCAATCGATATGCTGATACAATTTAGGGAGTCTTGTTTTCAGATTAGCCTTGTTAAAATCCCCAGCTACAATGAATTCAGCCTCCGGACAAATGGATTCCAGTTTGCAAAGAGTCAAATGAAGTTCGTTCAGAGCCATTGATGTGTCTGCTTGGGGGGGAATATATATGGCTGTGATTATAATCGAAGAGAATTCCCTTGGTAGATAATGCGGTCGACATTTGATTGTGAGGAATTCTAAATCAGGTGAACAGAAGGACTTGAGTACCTGTATGTTGTTATGATCACACCACGTCACGTTAACCATGAAGCATACGCCCCCGCCCCTCTTCTTACCAGAAAGATGTTTGTTTCTGTCTGCGCGATGCGTGGAGGAACCAGTTGGCTGCACCGACTCCGATAGCGTCTCTCCAGTGAGCCATGTTTCCGTGAAGCAAAGAACGTTAGTCTCTGATGTCCCTCTGGAATGCTACCCTTGCTCGGATTCCATCAACCTTGTTGTCAAGAGACTGGACATTGGCGAGAAGAATGCTAGGGAGTGGTGCACGATGTGCCCGTCTCCGGAGTCTGACCAGAAGACCGCTCCGTTTCCCCCTTATATACAGTGCCTTGCGAAAGTATTCGGCCCCCTTGAACTTTGCGACCTTTTGCCACATTTCAGGCTTCAAACATAAAGATATAAAACTGTATTTTTTTGTGAAGAATCAACAACAAGTGGGACACAATCATGAAGTGGAACGAAAACTGTATTTTTTTGTGAAGAATCAACAACAAGTGGGACACAATCATGAAGTGGAACGTCATTTATTGGATATTTCAAACTTTTATAACAAATCAAAAACTGAAAAATTGGGCGTGCAAAATTATTCAGCCCCTTTACTTTCAGTGCAGCAAACTCTCTCCAGAAGTTCAGTGAGGATCTCTGAATGATCCAATGTTGACCTAAATGACTAATGATGATAAATACAATCCACCTGTGTGTAATCAAGTCTCCGTATAAATGCACCTGCACTGTGATAGTCTCAGAGGTCCGTTAAAAGCGCAGAGAGCATCATGAAGAACAAGGAACACACCAGGCAGGTCCGAGATACTGTTGTGAAGAAGTTTAAAGCCGGATTTGGATACAAAAAGATTTCCCAAGCTTTAAACATCCCAAGGAGCACTGTGCAAGCGATAATATTGAAATGGAAGGAGTATCAGACCACTGCAAATCTACCAAGACCTGGCCGTCCCTCTAAACTTTCAGCTCATACGAGGAGAAGACTGATCAGAGATGCAGCCAAGAGGCCCATGATCACTCTGGATGAACTGCAGAGATCTACAGCTGAGGTGGGAGACTCTGTCCATAGGACAACAATCAGTCGTATATTGCACAAATCTGGCCTTTATGGAAGAGTGGCAAGAAGAAAGCCATTTCTTAAAGATATCCATAAAAAGTGTTGTTTAAAGTTTGCCACAAGCCACCTGGGAGACACACCAAACATGTGGAAGAAGGTGCTCTGGTCAGATGAAACCAAAATGGAACTTTTTGGCAACAATGCAAAACGTTATGTTTGGCGTAAAAGCAACACAGCTCATCACCCTGAACACACCATCCCCACTGTCAAACATGGTGGTGGCAGCATCATGGTTTGGGCCTGCTTTTCTTCAGCAGGGACAGGGAAGATGGTTAAAATTGATGGGAAGATGGATGGAGCCAAATACAGGACCATTCTGGAAGAAAACCTGATGGAGTCTGCAAAAGACCTGAGACTGGGACGGAGATTTGTCTTCCAACAAGTCAATGATCCAAAACATAAAGCAAAATCTACAATGGAATGGTTCAAAAATAACCATATCCAGGTGTTAGAATGGCCAAGTCAAAGTCCAGACCTGAATCCAATCGAGAATCTGTGGAAAGAACTGAAAACTGCTGTTCACAAATGCTCTCCATCCAACCTCACTGAGCTCGAGCTGTTTTGCAAGGAGGAATGGGAAAAAATTTCAGTCTCTCGATGTGCAAAACTGATAGAGACACCCCAAGTGACTTACAGCTGTAATCGCAGCAAAAGGTGGTGCTACAAAGTATTAACTTAAGGGGGCTGAATAATTTTGCACGCCCAATTTTTCAGTTTTTGATTTGTTAAAAAAGTTTGAAATATCCAATAAATGTATCTTTATGTTTGAAGCCTGAAATGTGGCAAAAGGTCGCAAAGTTCAAGGGGGCCGAATACTTTCGCAAGGCACTGTATATACAGTGAGTGAGTAGAAAATAACATGGCTATATACAGTGAGTGAGTAGAAAATAACATGGCTATATACAGTGAGTGAGTAGAAAATAACATGGTTATATACAGTGAGTGAGTAGAAAATAACATGGCTATATAAAGTGAGTGAGTAGAAAATAACATGGTTTTATACCATGAGTGAGTAGAAAATAACATGGCTATATACAGGCAGTAGAAAATAACTAAAACCATACTTATCCTGAATACAAAGTGTCATGTTTGGAGAAAATCCAATACAACACATTATTGAGGACCACTCTCCATATTTTCAAGCATAGTGGTTGCTGCATCATGTTATGGATATGCTTGTAACCGTTAAGGACTGGTGAGTTTTGCAGGATTAAAAAAATGACTGAAGCTAAGCACAGGCAAAATACTACAGGAACACTTGGTTCAGTCTGCTTTTCACCAGACACTGGGAGATTAATTCACCTGTCAGCAGGACAATAATCTAAAATACAAAGCCAAATATGCACTGGAATTGCTTACCAAGAACACAGTGAATGTTCCTGAGTGGCCGAGTTGCAGTTTTGACTTGAATCTACATGAACATCTATGGCAAGACCTGAAAATGGTTGTCTAGCAATTATCAACTACCAAGTTGACAGAGCTTGACGAATTTTGAAAAGAATCATGGGCAAATGTTGCGCACTCCAGGTGTGGAAAGCTCTTAGAGACTTACCCAGAAAGACTTACAGCTGTAATTACTGCCAAAGGTGCTTCTATAAAGTTTTGAATATTTCTGTATTTAATTTTTATAAATTTGCTAAAATGTCTAAAAACATGTTTTCACTTTGTCATTATGGGGTGTTGTGTGTAGATGGGTGAGAATGTATATATATATTTTAATCAATTTTGAATTCAGGCTGTAACAACAAAATGTGGAATAAGTCAATAGGTATGTATACTTTCTGAAGGCACTGTAGGTAGGGGTAAAGTGACTAGGGAACAGGATAGATAATAGACAGGGAAAGGGGGAAACCTAGTCAGTTATACAACTGAATGCATTCAACTGAAATGTCTTCCGCATTTAACCCAACCCCTCTGAATCAGAGAGGTGTGGGAGGCTGCCATAATCGACATCCACGTCTTCAGTGCCCGGGTAACATTGGGTTAACTGTCCTGCTCAGGGGCAGAATGACAGATTTTTACCTTGTCAGCTCGGGATTTGATCCAGCAACCTTTCGGTTACTGGCCCAATGCTCTAAACACTAGGCTACCTGGTAGCAGCAGCATATGTGGTGAGTGTAAATGAGTGTATGTAGGTGTGTGTGGTGTCAGTATGCATGTGGGTGTGTGTTGGGATGTCAGTGTAAGTATTTGTGATTGTGTGTGCAGAGTCCAGAGTGTGTGCATAGAGTCAGTGCAAGAGAGTTAGTGCAAAAAAGGGTCAATGCAGGTAGTCTGGATAGCTATTTGATTAGCTATTTAGCAGTTTTATGGCTTAGCTGTTCAGGGTCCTGTTGGTTCCAGACTAGGTGCATTGGTACCGCTTGCCGTGCGGTAGCAGAAAGAACAGTCTATGGCTTGGGCGCCTGGATTCTTTAAAAAAAATGTTTCATGGCTGTAGATCTGAATGCTACTGACCGATAGTTATTTAGACAAGAATGATCTACCATATAGCCAGTTATGCAGGGTTAAGCAAATCAGTGGCCACCAGACAGATTTTGAGTACAATGCTAAAAAAAATTACAGATAAATTCACAATGAGAGGCTACAAGG